>NW_020230404.1:1989242-2221742 GCF_003227715.2 Harpegnathos saltator
GACGACCCTCTACTCCCAATAGAAGCGGAGATATCGACGGATGAAGGCTGGATATCGACGGAGAAAGGTTAGAAAACTTTAACCTTCGATATCTCCTAAACGGTTAGAGATACAGGCTTCGGACAGGTACCAAATTAAAGCCCTTTCAAAACCCTACATTTTGGACTACAATGACGACCCTCTACTCCCAATAGAAGCGGAGATATCGACGATGAAGGCTGGATATCGACGGAGAAAGGTTAGAAAACTTTAACCTTCGATATCTCCTAAACGGTTAGAGATACAGGCTTCGGACAGGTACCAAATTAAAGCCCTTTCAAAACCCTACATTTTGGACTACATGGACGACCCTCTACTCCCAATAGAAGCGGAGATATCGACGGATGAAGGCTGGATATCGACGGAGAAAGGTTAGAAAACTTTAACCTTCGATATCTCCTAAACGGTTAGAGATACAGGCTTCGGACAGGTACCAAATTAAAGCCCTTTCAAAACCCTACATTTTGGACTACAATGACGACCCTCTACTCCCAATAGAAGCGGAGATATCGACGGATGAAGGCTGGATATCGACGGAGAAAGGTTAGAAAACTTTAACCTTCGATATCTCCTAAACGGTTAGAGATACAGGCTTCGGACAGGTACCAAATTAAAGCCCTTTCAAAACCCTACATTTTGGACTAATGGACGACCCTCTACTCCCAATAGAAGCGGAGATATCGACGGATGAAGGCTGGATATCGACGGAGAAAGGTTAGAAAACTTTAACCTTCGATATCTCCTAAACGGTTAGAGATACAGGCTTCGGACAGGTACCAAATTAAAGCCCTTTCAAAACCCTACATTTTGGACTACAATGACGACCCTCTACTCCCAATAGAAGCGGAGATATCGACGGATGAAGGCTGGATATCGACGGAGAAAGGTTAGAAAACTTTAACCTTCGATATCTCCTAAACGGTTAGAGATACAGGCTTCGGACAGGTACCAAATTAAAGCCCTTTCAAAACCCTACATTTTGGACTACATGGACGACCCTCTACTCCCAATAGAAGCGGAGATATCGACGATGAAGGCTGGATATCGACGGAGAAAGGTTAGAAAACTTTAACCTTCGATATCTCCTAAACGGTTAGAGATACAGGCTTCGGACAGGTACCAAATTAAAGCCCTTTCAAAACCCTACATTTTGGACTACAATGACGACCCTCTACTCCCAATAGAAGCGGAGATATCGACGAATGAAGGCTGGATATCGACGGAGAAAGGTTAGAAAACTTTAACCTTCGATATCTCCTAAAACGGTTAGAGATACAGGCTTCGGACAGGTACCAAATTAAAGCCCTTTTCAAAACCCTACATTTTGGACTACAATGACGACCCTCTACTCCCAATAGAAGCGGAGATATCGACGGATGGAGGCTGGATATCGACGGAGAAAGGTTAAAAAACTTTAACCTTCGATATCTCCTAAACGGTTAGAGATACAGGCTTCGGACAGGTACCAAATTAAAGCCCTTTCAAAACCCTACATTTTGGACTACATGGACGACCCTCTACTCCAATAGAAGCGGAGATATCGACGAATGAAGGGCTGGATATCGACGGAGAAAGGTTAGAAAACTTTAACCTTCGATATCTCCTAAACGGTTAGAGATACAGGCTTCGGGACAGGTACCAAATTAAAGCCCTTTCAAAACCCTACATTTTGGACTACATGGACGACTCTCTACTCCCAGTAGAAGCGGAGATATCGACGGAGAAAGGTTGGAAAACTTTAACCTTCGATATCTCCTAAACGGTTAGAGATACAGGCTTCGGACAGGTACAAATTAAAGCCCTTTCAAAACCCTACATTTTGGACTACATGTACGACCCTCTACTCCCAATAGAAGCGGAGATATCGACGAATGAAGGCTGGATATCGACGGAGAAAGGTTAAAAACTTTAACCTTCGATATCTCCTAAACGGTTAGAGATACAGGCTTCGGACAGGTACCAAATTAAAGCCCTTTCAAAACCCTACATTTTGGACTACATGGACGACCCTCTACTCCCAATAGAAGCGGAGATATCGACGAATGAAGGCTGGATATCGACGGAGAAAGGTTAGAAAACTTTAACCTTCGATATCTCCTAAACGGTTAGAGATACAGGCTTCGGACAGGTACCAAATTAAAGCCCTTTCAAAACCCTACATTTGGACTACATGGACGACTCTCTACTCCCAGTAGAAGCGGAGATATCGACGGAGAAAGGTTGGAAAACTTTAACCTTCGATATCTCCTAAACGGTTAGAGATACAGGCTTCGGACAGGTACCAAATTAAAGCCCTTTCAAAACCCTACATTTTGGACTACAATGACGACCCTCTACTCCCAATAGAAGCGGAGATATCGACGGATGAAGGCTGGATATTGACGGAGAAAGGTTAGAAAACTTTAACCTTCGATATCTCCTAAACGGTTAGAGATACAGGCTTCGGACAGGTACCAAATTAAAGCCCTTTCAAAACCCTACATTTTGGACTACATGGACGACCCTCTACTCCCAATAGAAGCGGAGATATCGACGAATGAAGGCTGTATATCGACGGAGAAAGGTTAGAAAAACTTTAACCTTCGATATCTCCTAAACGGTTAGAGATACAGGCTTCGGACAGGTACCAAATTAAAGCCCTTTCAAAACCCTACATTTTGGACTACATGGACGACTCTACTCCCAGTAGAAGCGGAGATATCGACGGAGAAAGGTTGGAAAACTTTAACCTTCGATATCTCCTAAACGGTTAGAGATACAGGCTTCGGACAGGTACCAAATTAAAGCCCTTTCAAAACCCTACATTTTGGACTACATGTACTACCCTCTACTCCCAATAGAAACGGAGATATCGACGAATGAAGGCTGAATATCGACGAAGAAAGGTTAGAAAACTTTAACCTTCGATATCTCCTAAACGGTTAGAGATACAGGCTTCGGACAGGTACCAAATTAAAGCCCTTTCAAAACCCTACATTTTGGACTACAATGACGACCCTCTACTCCCAATAGAAGCGGAGATATCGACGGATGAAGGCTGGATATCGACGGAGAAAGGTTAGAAAACTTTAACCTTCGATATCTCCTAAACGGTTAGAGATACAGGCTTCGGACAGGTACCAAATTAAAGCCCTTTCAAAACCCTACATTTTGGACTACATGGACGACCCTCTACTCCCAATAGAAGCGGAGATATCGACGGATGAAAGGCTGGATATCGACGGAGAAAGGTTGGAAAACTTTAACCTTCGATATCTCCTAAACGGTTAGAGATACAGGCTTCGGACAGGTACCAAATTAAAGCCCTTTCAAAACCCTACATTTTCACTACATGGACGACTCTCTACTCCCAGTAGAAGCGGAGATATCGACGGATGAAGGCTGGATATCGACGGAGAAAGGTTGGAAAACTTCAAACTTCGATATCTCCTAAACGGTTAGAGATACAGGCTTCGGACAGGTACCAAATTAAAGCCCTTTCAAAACCCTACATTTTGGACTACATGGACGACTCTCTACTCCCAGTAGAAGCGGAGATATCGACGGACGAAGGCTGGATATCGACGGAGAAAGGTTGGAAAACTTCAAACTTCGATATCTCCTAAACGGTTAGAGATACAGGCTTCGGACAGGTACCAAATTAAAGCCCTTTCAAAAACCCTACATTTTGGACTACATGGACGACTCTCTACTCCTAGTAGAAGCGGAGATATCGACGGATGAAGGCTGGATATCGACGGGAGAAAAGGTTGAAAATCTTTAACCTTCGATATCTCCTAAACGGTTAGAGATACAGGCTTCGGACAGGTACCAAATTAAAGCCCTTTCAAAACCCTACAATTTGGACTACATGGACGGCTCTCTACTCCCAGTAGAAGCGGAGATATCGACGGAGAAAGGTTGGAAAACTTTAACCTTTAATATTTCCTAAACGGTTAGAGATACAGGCTTCGGACAGGTACCAAATTAAAGCCCTTTCAAAACCCTACATTTTGGACTACATGGACGACTCTATACTCCCAGTAGAAGCGGAGATATCGACGGATGAATGCTGGATATCGACGGAGAAAGGTTGGAAAACTTCAAACTTCGATATCTCCTAAACGGTTAGAGATACAGGCTTCGGACAGGTACCAAATTAAAGCCCTTTCAAAACCCTACATTTTGGACTACATGGACGACTCTCTACTCCCAGTAGAAGCGGAGATATCGACGGATGAAGGCTGGATATCGACGGAGAAAGGTTGAAAAACTTTAACCTTCGATATCTCCTAAACGGTTAGAGATACAGGCTTCGGACAGGTACCAAATTAAAGCCTTTCAAAACCCTACATTTTGGACTACATGGACGACTCTCTACTCCCAGTAGGAGCGGTGATATCGACGGATGAAGGCTGGATATCGACGGAGAAAGGTTGAAAAACTTTAACCTTCGATATCTCCTAAACGGTTAGAGATACAGGCTTCGGACAGGTACCAAATTAAAGCCCTTTCAAAACCCTACATTTTGGACTACATGGACGACTCTCTACTCCCAGTAGAAGCGGAGATATCGACGGATGAAGGCTGGATATCGACGGAGAAAGGTTGGAAAACTTTAACCTTCGATATCTCCTAAACGGTTAGAGATACAGGCTTCGGACAGGTACCAAATTAAAGCCCTTTCAAAACCCTACATTTTGGACTACATGGACGACTCTCTACTCCCAGTAGAAGCGGAGATATCGACGGATGAAGGCTGGATATCGACGGAGAAAGGTTGGAAAACTTTAACCTTCGATATCTCCTAAACGGTTAGAGATACAGGCTTCGGACAGGTACCAAATTAAAGCCCTTTCAAAACCCTACATTTTGGACTACATGGACGACTCTCTACTCCCAGTAGAAGCGGAGATATCGACGGATGAAGGCTGGATATCGACGGAGAAAGGTTGGAAAACTTTAACCTTCGATATCTCCTAAACGGTTAGAGATACAGGCTTCGGACAGGTACCAAATTAAAGCCCTTTCAAAACCCTACATTTTGGACTACATGGACGACTCTCTACTCCCAGTAGAAGCGGAGATATCGTCGAAGAAAGGTTGGAAAACTTTAAACTTCTATATCTCCTAAACAGTTAGAGATACAGGCTTCGGACAGGTACCAAATTAAAGCCCTTACAAAACCCTACATTTTGGACTACATGCACGACTCTCTACTCCCAGTAGAAGCGGAGATATCGACGGATGAAGGCTGGATATCGACGGAGAAAGGTTGGAAAACTTTAACCTTCGATATCTCCTAAACGGTTAGAGATACAGGCTTCGGACAGGTACCAAATTAAAGCCCTTTCAAAACCCTACATTTTGGACTACATGGACGACTCTCTACTCCCAGTAGAAGCGGAGATATCGACGGATGAAGGCTGGATATCGACGGAGAAAGGTTGGAAAACTTTAACCTTCGATATATCCTAAAAGGTTAGAGATACATGCTTCGGACTGGTACCAAATTAAAGCCCTTTCAAAACCCTACATTTTGGACTACATGGACGACTCTCTACTCCCAGTAGAAGCGGAGATATCGACGGATGAAGGCTGGATATCGACGGAGAAAGGTTGGAAATCTTTAACCTTCGATATCTCCTAAACGGTTAGAGATACAGGCTTCGGACAGGTACCAAATTAAAGCCCTTCCAAAACCCTACATTTTGGACTACATGGACGACTCTCTACTCCCAGTAGAAGCGGAGATATCGTCGGAGAAAGGTTGGAAAACTTTAAACTTCGATATCTCCTAAACGGTTAGAGATACAGGCTTCGGACAGGTACCAAATTAAAACCCTTTCAAAACCCTACATTTTGGACTTCATGGACGACTCTCTACTCCCAGTAGAAGCGGAGATATCGACGGATGAAGGCTGGATATCGACGGAGAAAGCTTGGAAAACTTTAACCTTCGATATCTCCTAAACGGTTAGAGATACAGGCCTGGTTCTGGCACCAAATTAAAGTCCTCTCAAAACCCTACATTTTGCCGTAAGTGACGACTCTCTACTCCCAGTAGAAGCGGAGATATCGACGGAGAAAGCTTGGAAAACTTTAACCTTCGATATCTCCTAAACGGTTAGAGATACAGGCCTGGTTCTGGCACCAAATTAAAGTGCTCTCAAAACCCTACATTTTGCCGTAAGTGGCGACTCTCTACTCCCAGTAGAAGCGGAGATATCGACGGAGAAAGCTTGGAAAACTTTAACCTTCGATATCTCCTAAACGGTTAGAGATACAGGCCTGGTTCTGGCACCAAATTAAAGTCCTCTCAAAACCCTACATTTTGCCGTAAGTGACGACTCTCTACTCCCAGTAGAAGCGGAGATATCGACGGAGAAAGGTTGGAAAACTTTAACCTTCGATATCTCCTAAACGGTTAGAGATACAGGCCTGGTTCTGGCACCAAATTAAAGTCCTCTCAAAACCCTACATTTTGCCGTAAGTGACGACTCTCTACTCCCAGTAGAAGCGGAGATATCAACGGAGAAAGCTTGGAAAACTTTAACCTTCGTTATCTCCTAAACGGGTAGAGATACAGGCCTGGTTCCGGCACCAAATTAAAGTCCTCTCATAACCCTACATTTTGCCGTAAGTGACGACTCTCTACTCCCAGTAGAAGCGGAGATATCAACGGAGAAAGCTTGGGAAAATTTAACCTTCGATATCTCCTAAACGGTTAGAGATACAGGCCTGGTTCTGGCACCAAATTAAAGTCCTCTCAAAACCCTACATTTTGCCGTAAGTGACGACTCTCTACTCCCAGTAGAAGCGGAGATATCGACGGAGAAAGCTTGGAAAACTTTAACCTTCGATATCTCCTAAACGCTTAGAGATACAGGCCTGGTTCTGGCACCAAATTAAAGTCCTCTCAAAACCTACATTTTGTCGTAAGTGACGACTCTCTACTCCCAGTAGAAGCGGAATTATCAACGGAGAAAGCTTGGAAAACTTTAACCTTCGATATCTCCTAAACGGTTAGAGATACAGGCCTGGTTCTGGCACCAAATTAAAGTCCTATCAAAACCCTACATTGCTTGCCCTTGCTTAAGTTTTTTTAACGCACTAACAAAATACTTTCCTGTAGGTATTCTGGCGTAATGTAGTAATATATTGTAACAATAAAATGTTTCCGTTGCATTATATCACACTACACTATTACAAAATTGCAGAGACCGGCGAATATTTGCAGGCGTAAAGCAGAAATACTTCATTTTTCCTGATAATATATTTGCAATCGTAATTATATATCAATGAAGCAAAATGAACACCCTTTTTGGCAAATAGTGCTTTTATAGCTTTTGTAAAATTTCTTTATTTTTCACGAACTACCTATATGCGGCAATTTAAATTCTTAACTTTTTTGAACGTATTTGAACTTTTTAATTGAAGTTCAGTGAATTTCGTATAAATTTGTTCTTCTACTAAGACGCTTTACAAATATAAAAAGTAATTTAATTTAATAATAATATCTTTTCTGCTCCTCTCCCCTCCTTTCCATTCTTTTTAGACCATCGGGCATAGTCTGGCATAGGGATGGCTACTGCGGTTGCAGCACGGACATAAACCGCCTGAAAATGGATGTAGCACGGACTTCCACCACATGAAAGTGGATGTACCATCGTAGTTCCCCTCTCAAAATGAATGCAGATGGCGCCTTTTCCCAGTGCAGAAAGTTGGTGTCGTGGAAAACGTCATGTTGGCTGCTGTCACGTTTCTCTCTGGTTTGACTGAATGGTTTGAATCTCGACCGAATGTGATTCGAGTCTTGGCTGAATGTTACGAGAACCTGGTAAACTACGACCTACGACGGCATACGAATTTTCATAAAGTTCTACGAAGTTTTCAAGCATATAATGTAAGGCATGTATAATTTGTCACAAATATCTAAATATATATACATATAAAATGGCTATATTTTCTTCGAAAATCTTTGTATATTCGTATTTCACAGCAGATCTCAATTTTTTATATTTTTGTTAAATCCTCATTTAGTTAACGTAAATTCTCACTATTTAATTCAAATTCTCTCCTTTTGAGCATTTACATTGCACGTTTACAAATGAAACGCGCGAATTTGGTGCTTCTTTCGAACAAATTGGAAAGGAAATTAGAATTTCATTTATTTTGACGACGTTCCGTTGTCGTCTGTTAACGGATTTCATTATCGCTCGTAGCTCGTAGTGTGACTACCAATTTTCGCCGTTATTTACGATTGTTTACTACATCTGGTGCATGTCGTGTATTTTTGTCTCGCGTATATTATCGTTACACTAAATAACAGCTTTAGTTATTCGTCAGTGACTAGCAAATAACAGACCGATTTGAAATTATACTGTTGGCGGTGAGGGGTAAAGCGGTGTGCAACTCCAGCATACTCCAGTTGGTCTTTCGTCCTCGTATTCGTGTTTCGTACCGGCAAGTAGTGGCAAGTACCGACATGTCTCTCTATCTCCTCGCCAGAAGTAATAATACTTTCTAAAATAACATATATTGTGGTATCCCCCATTAAGCGCGTACAAACATTTTATGGTTGAGTTGAATCTGGTTATAAAAGATATCTCGTGAATCGTTCGTTGAGATACACATTACTTTTGGTCGCAATGTCGCTGCGTCAAAAAATTGCTCTGTTCTTCGCGATTTGCTTTCTGGGTACCAGTTTCGAGAATATTCGTTGTTTGCCTTTTACCAGCAAAAGCTATTCAGCAGCATAATACAAAACATATCTACAGATAATTAAATATAGATTAAGGAACTATATCTTACAACGATCATTTATATTGCAGTACACTAATATCATCTTCCATATTGTTATCAAAGTAAAATGTAGTTGCCATAGTAAAATCAATGAATATCTTACTGCAGGAGCTACAACAGCAGTATCACAAGTAGGAACACGTCTATTATCTTCCATGGCTCAGGCTTTGCAAACACACGGGGTCGTACCAGATGTGGTTGACAAGGTACCTGCTGATGTGCTGAAGGTCACATATCCCAACAGTCTTGCTGTTGAGATCGGAAAGGTACTCACACCGACTCAAGTCAAGGATCAGCCTAACATCCAATGGAGTGGCGAAGATAATGCTTTTTATACTTTGTGCATGACTGGTAAGTAATGTTTGTTATATATATTTGTAATTGAAAGATCTGGTGTAAAAAATTGTATCCTTATAAAATTTGTTTCACAACTATAGTATATTGGATACTATAATATAAACATAATAAAGTTAATCGAGTATTATATTGTATTTATGATATTTAAGAATATAAAACTTTAACTTTGACAAAAATAGCTTTGGCAGAGCTATCTGGATAAATATATTTATACATCTTGTGCTAAATATACTTCCTATTATATAACAATACAACTTCCTATTGTATAATAGGATGTAATATGTATATATATCATTTCTATGTTCAACCAGATCCTGATGCACCAAGCAGGAAAGAACCCAAGTTCCGCGAATGGCATCACTGGTTGGTCGGTAATATTCCTGGATCAGACGTGTCCAAAGGAGAAATTTTGTCTCAATATATTGGTTCTGGTCCTCCGCAAGGTACTGGTCTTCATCGATACGTCTTCCTGTTGTACAAGCAACCCGGCAAGCTGACATTTGATGAGAAGCATTTGACTAATCGTAGTGGCGACAATCGCGGAAAATTCTCTATCAAAAAATTTGCTGCTAAATATAAACTCGGTGATCCAATTGCTGGTAACATGTATCAGGCAGAATGGGATGATTACGTACCGATTCTCTACAAGCAGCTTGAGGGTTAAGAAAATATATATACCATGAACTTACAATATACAATATAATATAATAACATATATATATATATATATACACAATGATGTATATCCAACAACTTGAATAAATATATTTCAAGCATTTTTTAGCATAATACTCATATTTCTCACAACCAAGAGCCAAAAAGTAAGCCAATTTTATCTTATTTTATTTATTTATCTCACTCAGAAGACAGTAGATAGCACTCAGCAAGTAGTGCTATTTACTGTTTTCAATTGCGAAAAATTAGACGTTTTGAATGAATCAAATTCCTCGATTGAAACAAAGCTACGTGTTTCAGAGATATTTTTTTCCGTTTTTCTTACGCAAGTCGTGTTGTATTTACAGGCTTTTACAAACATAAATATGGGGTACTATATAAATAGTCGTATGATTAAGTTCTAAGAGAGCTAAATGTTTGTTCTGCCATGAAAACTGCCCTCTTTTGAAACTAGTTTTTCGATTAAATTTGACAGATCAATTAATGCATTTGGGGCTAGGTCGTTTTTATTAACCATGAAAGAATACAAAGACTATAGAACTTTATCGGTATATTAATAAATTAATTAAATATGCGATCTGTTAGGCAACGAGGAAAATTTTATTCGGAAGTTTTCACTTATTTCTTTACCTCATGTGTAGTGTAGGTGTTTCATGTTAGTAGTAGGTATTGGAAAGGTCAGCAGCTGAGAAAGATCGGCCTTCACGGATTTAAACTGGTGGGGATACCTATCCATAAAACTTTCCGTCTCTCTCGCAAGGTTGGTTAATAGTGTTTTTGCCGTTGGCTGGAAATAGCGATACCAAGAATGAAGTATTTAATATCAGGTTCGTTATGTTACATTTTTGTTTATTGCAACATTAGAGTAATTTTGCAGAAGGAACCATTTCATATCAGGATAAGTGTCATCTTGGTATCTCAGTGAATATTACTCAGTGTTCTGTCGTTAGTAATTTCATCCGCAATTTAATGATTCCCAGGAATTTTTCTCTGCGCGATTGGCTTTGCGTTAGGCGATGTGGAGTCGGAATTTAAAAAAGCGAAAATCATGCCTGACATTATAGACAAAGCGCCAACTGAAATGATCGAGGTACGTATCAAAAATTCATCGAGGCTATACGGGTGCTCGTAGAGAGATAAACATTCTCGTTGAACTTGACATTTTACACTATTCAGTACAGGACTTTACAGGATGATTCATTTTCAATGTCCAGCTAAAATACTTCGAAAGAAACGCATTATTTGAAAAAAATGTTTCAAACAAAAGTCTAAACAAAATCAGGCCAATATTGACATTGCTGCGCTAGCCTCTTAAAACCAAAAGAACCTTTGCCAGAAATATTTGTTCGAATAACGTGCGTTTCCTTCAAAATAAGAAAGAGAGGGAGAAAGAGAGATGGGCGTTTAAAATAGGTCGTCCTTGTAATGCACATTATTCTTTTATTATTATTCGTTGTCCCATTATTTATGCATCGCGGCATTTTTCATGTAAATAACTTTTTATGGCACAGGTGAAATACGGCGATAAAACGGTCGATCTGGGAACCGAGCTGACGCCAACCGAAACCCATGAGATACCCGAAATACATTATAAACACGAGGGCGGAGTGCTGTATACGCTTGTCATGACAGGTGAGTCTTGAATGGTTTAAATTAATAATAAAAACAACGACACTACAAATATATAAAAAAAAAGAAAAAAACCCGCGAGAATAAACACACCGTGCGATAACAAATCCGGACTTCTGAAGCGAACTCGCTTTATTTCCTTGCACTGATGGCCTCGCCGTGTAAATCAAATGCGCATAAAGGCGCGCTATCCTCGCTGAGTTCAACTTTCACCGTCCCGCAAACCAGTTTTCTCTCCAGCGCCGTTGCTCGACCACACGCGAGCGAGCTCATCAGTGTCTTAATTGTCAGGTTTAGAGTTATGTAAATCCAACGTATGCAAATGTATACCTCTCGGAACAATATTACCGGCTCCATATTTATTATTCCATGCGAATTGCTCGTGTTTCTCTCATCTCATTCCGTTTCGGGTCACTGCAGATCCCGACGCACCGAGGAGGGGAGGGTACAATCGAGAGTACCGCCACTGGCTCGTAGGAAATATACCCGAGGAAAATGTGGCCAAAGGTGAAATTCTAGCGGAATACGTCGGTCCCGCTCCGCCCAAGAACACCGGCAAACATCGTTATGTATTCCTCGTCTACAAGCAGAATCAGGGTTCCATTACTTTCGACGAGAGAAGATTGAGTACTTGGTGAGCAAACTACGCGTCGCTCGTGATTGCGTTCTACGTATATTGCGCAACCGGATATTCGATAACGCGTTTTATCCTCGTTAATTGCAGGGATGGAAGCCAGCGCAAGAGGTTCTCCATAAAGAAATTCGCGGAGAAGTACAATTTGGAGAGTCCGATCGCCGGTAATTTTATGACGGCGGAATACGACGATAACGTGCCGGCTTATCACAAGCATTTGGGTTTATAATCGACGCGTGAACGAGTCTGAGCTGAGTTTCTTATGTGGCAGAGTATAAGTATACATGCATTTTATGTATTATTTTAAATCTCGTGAATATATCATTACTTTTTCGTAAAATTATGGTGTAGGAGTAGCAATGCGCATCTTTGTGCTATCAATCAGAACCGAAAGAATAGAAAATAGTCGGCCGGTTATGTACGCGTAATTTTCATTAAACCTTTCTTTCTTTTCGCGTGTGTTTAACGGCGCGATATCTTTAACGTATTTATCAAGTCTTCCAAGAAAAATGTGTACCGGCAAAAACAAGTAAGCTTTTTTACAAGCAAAGGAAAAAGAGAGGGCGACGGGGGGAGCCAATACCCGTTTCATTGAGTTCTATATATTTTCTCATTGGTTTTGTTATTATTATAAATATAAAAGGTACATGACATTCAATTACGTTCATATCCCCGAGGTCGTTACATGACGTTACATTGCGCCCTTCGAAGGCGTATCACTAGTAAAGTAGGTGTAAATCCTTAACTTTACTTATTCTCTACGACCGATTATTATTAAATACTTGCGGCTCCAGTGTTTACGTTATACACATTGACTAGAATATAATGAGCGCATTTCGCGATCGGTCCTCGCCGACCTCGACAACGCCACGCCGTCGCAAGCGTGGCCCTTAGAAAAGAGCAGATCATTATAAGAAGCTAGTCGGGGAAAGCGGAAACGTTATTCCATCATGAAATTACAAAGTACAGAATACAGCCGTTTTGCTTCCACCGTGTTCCAACGTGTCGTTTCCGTTTATTCGATCACTTCTCGCAACACGCGTTCGCGCTTCCGTCTGGCGATTGGAACTTGGATCAATGCTGACGCATTGCCTCTCCTCCGTCTTGAGTCTAGGCCCTTAGAACATTAATAATACATCGATTTAGACCAAACAGACTCCTCTATCGTATTCTCATTCGTACTCTGAAAATATAGTGAAAAGGAAACGGTGGCTCATCCGGCCACGTTTATATCGCGCTATTCATCTTTTTCTGTGTGTGTGAACAGGATAAGTAAATTTTTTGTGCTTCTTCGTCCGTTGAAACATTATCCGTAATAACGTGTTACTATATGCTTCGACGGCCGATCAATCCAACGCTTGCTCCTTCATTCGCACGAGCGACTTCAGGCGTTCCGCTAATCCGTCTGTGTACCTTAGTGTCTCTCCCTTTAATTGTCTATCTCACGTCGTCGCGATGGACACGCAGCGTCCAAAGCGACGAATCAACTAGACGCATCCAGACGTGAAGCATACGTCCTCAAGATATAGCACCGGTTTGAGAGCTCACTGTCGCTCGGTGTTTTCTTTCCTTTCGTCTACTTCGTGATGTTACAATGGATCTCGACGAAGCATCTACGATTACTGCTATTTCCGGCGAAAACCTCACGGCAGTGACGACGATCTCACGATAACAATAGCTACGATGATCACGACCATGGCTGGTAACGACACGATGACGTGTTCAGATCGAAATCTATTCATTGAAGGAGGGAGATCCTTCGATGGGGTCTCCTCGCTCCTCTGCGGCGTATCCTTAAAATATCTCGGCAAAGCCGTGTGTTCACGGATATATTCACGACAGACGTATTTGGCTCTGACAGTCGTTCGGTAACTGGCGAATTCATCGCACTACGATTAATCTGCAGTACGATGCACACGTAGGAACCAATCATCACCCACACACGGGAGGACTTCGAGCTTCAAGGCAGGATCAGATCCGGATACACAGTCATGTTCCAACAAAGCTGGTGATCTCGCACGTCTCCCCAGCCGCCGTTGCCCTTTCTGAGTTTCGTCTTCTTCGCTGTGCCGGCGATCGTTAACGTCAACTGCGTGGGGAACAGGTGATTGCGCGCCGCCTTCAGCACGTTTTGGACCTTCGCTATCACCGCCGTCGACTCGCAGTTGTTCTTCTTATGGTGGACTCCACTGCGGAAGTAACCGTTACATGTGAAGTACCAAGTCGTCAAGAGACCCTCCGCGGAGATAGAATTTCGAGAGCTCGACAAAATTCACGTACGAACGACGAGAATCTTCTCACTCACCATTCACCAATATGGAAGACTCTCGGAGCTCTCATCGTCATCGTGATCAACCCGGATTCGGCGCGAGGCGCAATCCCGGCGCCTCGGCTGGGCGGCAGGCAGGTCTGCGCGATATACTGCAGGCTCCAGTCCCAGTTGTAGTCGTCATACGAGCAAAACTGCGCCGCACACTTCCGCAGCTTATTCCACGTGACGCGATTGAACGCCATGCCCATGTTATGCTTGCTGGATATCCAGGGGGTCACCTCCGCCTGTTCAAAGAGAACGAAGGTTACTCGCTTTATCGATCTTTGGCGTATCGATCTCCCCCCCCCCCCTCTTTCTTTCTCTCTCTCTCTCTCTTGCTCTCATTCTTTCTCTCCCTCTCATTCTCTCCTCATGACTCGTATATCATACAGAAAAATCTACTGCAGGATATCGAAACTACATGTACAACTAGAACTAAAGCGATCGTTCGAGACAAAGTCAGAATTTCACCTGGGAGCTTCTCTCAACTTGGCTCCTGTCTTTCACGCAAAGGGCAAGAGTCGCGATAAGGTGAAGGTCCGCGACTCTGACTGTACGTGTGCCGGTTGCACACTCGACACCGTCTCAATGCTTACACGGCGGTAACAGGGTCGCTTGTATTGTGACTTTGTATCGTGTACACGACGACAGTAAGTAGGGAGGTAGATAGACGGGTGAGCTGGGCAAGTAGGATGGTAAGGTGAATACTCGAAGCATGCACTATCGCCTCGAGGAGGTGCGAGTTTATCTACGGAGGAGGAGCTTCACCTATCACGTCTGCGGCATGGGTGTGTAATAAGAATGCGCCAAGATTCAATCGGACACGCGCGCACAGAAGCCGTGAATCCGTGATTCACAGCTCGCCGAACAACGTCGCACACGAGGGCACACCGAGGCAGCGCTCCCACGATCCTCTCTAGTTGAACGTTCAAGCGATCAGCAGGATGATCGATCGGTCGCGTCGTCCGTTGACGTCGATCGACGCGAGCCGGGTGGGTTCGGGAAGCCGTGCAAGATCTCGCAGCCGATTCGGGATGACAGAGTTCACCGGGGGAAGGGTAGAAGGGGAGAGTTACTTTCGTTCTCGCAGAGAAGATAACATAACACGCGACGGAAGAGGCGAAGAAGCAAAGAGAAAGATGTGCAGCCAGGCCAAGGCGAGCCAAAGAATCAAAGAATATGGCGGTAGGCGGTTTTTTGCTCTAGTCTCGGGCGAGGGTTGGTAGTGGTGGTGGTGGTGGTGGTGGTGGTGGTGATGGTGGTTGCGGTCTCTGAGAACCTTCTGATAGTGGTTGTAGAGGCTGGGTAGCAGCTGGAAGGCCCATGCGGGCGCCGTTTGCATCGCGTTCGCCACGTTCTGATAGGTAGACACGCCACCGACGCCGACGCCGCTGATAACGTTGCCGCTGATACTGCCACCGCCGCCGCCGCCGCCGCCGCCGCTGCCGCCTCTGTTACTACCAGCGGTGATACCGCTTGTGGTTCCACCGGTACTTCCGTTGGTGATGCCGGCGGCACCGCCGACGGTGACGTCGTCGACCCCGTTGCCGCCGATTTGCCTCCGGACCGCCGGTGCTTCCTGCCGCTTTAGCCCACGCAGAAGCTCCTTCTGCAGAGCGCTATCGACGCCGAGGAACTAACGGGATCGGATGTGCGTGAAACATCGATACAGATACTAATGGTGAACGTACGTACACACGTCGGATACGCTTCTCATCGTAAACGCCATGCAACGGTGCCGGCCGACTCGATTTCCGCCTCGATCTCTTTTTCTCTCTCTTCCCCTTTCTCTCCTTCTCTCTTTCTCCCTCCCTCCCTCCCTGCCTCTTTGTCTCTCTCTCTTTCTGTCCCTCTCTGTCTCTCCCTGCGTGTCGAGTCGCCGTATCGAGAAGAAGACGCGTGTCCTCTCTTTACTCGAAGGAGGGACGCGCGTTTAACGGCGGCTATAACGCGCGTGCTAACGCCTTTGCCATAATTACCACGCTACAAGCGGCAGCAATAACGTAATAACGCGCGTGCCAGTGAGAAAAAGTTGGTCGTTATCCTATATTCGCTTGGAGATTAAGAATCGAGAAAAGTCGTGCATGAGAGATGCCGAGCGAACTTAGGTTTTAGGTCGTCTTGTCTGTCGTATACTACGCTTTTATTGATGCTGCGTCTCTGTCTCTCTCTCTTTCTCTCTCTCTCTCTCTCTCTCCCCCTCTCTAAGTACGTGTGTAACCGGCCTAGATCATTATCCTCGCTTTGTGCATGAAACAACGCGTGAAGCAGAATCCAAGATAATCGCAACGCGACACATGGGGCACTCACCTTGCGGGTAAGATCCGTAAAATAGTTGTAGGTCTTTAAATATGTACCCAACGACAGGACGTTACAACGCTCGCAGCTGAGCTTGCAAGTGCGCTCCATGAGTCTGAGCACGTGCAAGAAGTCCTCGGCGACGTAGTGGTCCTCTTCGAGGAACAGCACCATACCGGTATGGTTCCGCGTCACCGAGAGCCGGTCGAACACACGGTTCGCCTTCCACCACCAGTGATGCTTGGTCTGCGTGAACTTGGCTTCCCTGTAGTGGCCATACAAGTCCGGGTGCTTGGCGTTGGCGCACTTCAAATTTAAGGCCCTGCGATTCGCGGAGGTGCGGAGAAAGTAGACCGTTAGGAAGCCGAGGAACGAACATTGGGGTTGATGAAGCGCGTGAGAAGAAGCGATATTTTGTATCGAGGCTCTCGGATGTTCAATCATCAAGATCAATTTGGGTCAATAAGAGCCGCGCAAGAATGTTGATAGGAGGATGAGGAGTATTCCACGAGACTTTCCTCACAAAATCAATAGTCTTTCTTTCGCGAACGTACGAGAAGCAATTAGCCATCAGCCGTCTAATCAGCTGTGATGTTGATCCTTTATTTTATATGTAATGAAATTGAGAAGAAATGTGCCGCCTCAGCCAAGAGTCGAAGTTAAATCTATTCGCTGAATGATCTTCGCCCGGCTCTTATTGGTCTAGAATTGATCCGAGCGATTGAATCGCGTACAAGTCTGTACGAGAGTCTCACTCACTGTTCTTTGCGGATATTCCGTGGACAGTCGTTGGGCCCCTCGCCGGGGAACGTATGCGGATGGGTCTGTATACTGTGCGGATAAAAGATCTGCATAACCCGGCAAAAGTCGACGCTCTGTACGAGGTAGTTGATATCCGGGTGCCAGATATCGTGGCTGAAGACCAGGAGGGCCTGTTCAATGTCCTTCGCCTGCGCCAGCGATACGATCAGGTGTCGGAGATAAGTGAGCCTCGTGTGCACTTGGATGACTATGATAGGAGCGTCGCTGGCCAGCGGCCCGAACGCCTCCTCGTTGTAGACTTTCTGTTCCGCATTTGCCCTCTCGATCTTACGCCGGATTTCCGCAATCTCGAATTCCGTGAGCGCGCCGGAACTCACGTTTGTCAAACTGGCGGACGAATTACGACCCTCCTTCAGGAATCTGAAAAGGCAGGATGAGGATCATCCTTGTGACGTTACAATGTGACAGAGGATAACAACACGCGAGATATTCTGGAGATGACTATTATACCCAGAGGAATGTTACCCGTAGGCCGAAAAGTTCCACTTGGGGGGGAGGGGGGGAGAGATCGCGAATAACGGCTCTCGAGAGAAAAACGTAATAACGTACGTACGAGCGAATTCTCTGAGAAGAATTCGACCAATTCGCCAATCTGGGATCTTGGAGACAAACATGACAAGTCTTGGAGATTACAGAAACACGGGACATGTTTAATCGTATTACATTATAATTATGTGTGTAATGATTCACGGCAAGAAATGTTGTTGAATGGAAACAAGACGAGGTAATTCCGTGTGATTAATCGCCGACATCTAAGGCCGCCACAGACGTGAAGCGTTTGTATTCGCCACAATTGTATTTGCGCGACAGTATTTCTCTTCGTTGTGCAAACATATATAATTGCGCGTGGACTATGTATGGCCATGCAGAGACACGAAAATCATGCGTGTGTGAGTATTAATTTCTTTTTTTCCAGATTATCTCAAGCAAGTTTGAGCGAAGCCAAATTGTTCAGGCGAGTCGGTCGCGATCAGACAGAGTTTGCCGTTTTTCTCATCAGCGAGTTTTCGTCTGGTCTCTGTTCTGTTACACGAACCGAGATTTGTTTCCTCCCCCCTCCCCCCAACAGTCGCAAGAATGGCCAAGTTGCCATAATGAAGCTTATGAGCTCCACGAAATTACCTGTGCAATTCTTGAGGCACGAGGGAGAAGAGGGTTTCGTTCGACGAGGACTGGCCGGAATCATCTCGACCCGTCAGACTAAACGTCACGTGGAGTTGCAGGTAGAGAAACGTAGCCAGGAAGACGAGCACGAGGGTCCTCAGTAGAATTCCGCGGCCCGATCTCGACCCTCCGACGACCGTTGATCCTAAATGTGACGAGCGAACTTGTTACTTCTAAAATTGCGTGCGTGCATAAGGGGCACCGTTGTAAAATATTTCATGCACGGAGAAGGAGATCCCAGCTCGTGTAACTGCATTTCTGGAATTCGGACGAAATCTCGCGATTCAGAAACGTATCTCCGTTTAAACAGTCGGAGCTGCTTGGAAAACTCGGTCGAAGAAGCAATCGACTGGTAATAAATGACTGATCAGGAGCTTCCTGCGGGCATTTTTCTCTTCTCGCAGCCGAAGTTTCGTCTGGTTCTCAGGTAAGAGAAAATCAGTCACACGAACCGAGAGTACTCTTCTCTTAAATCAAAGTAAATTTATATATGGAGAGGAGTGTACACACACTCGAAAAGAAAGAGAAGACGGAAGTCGCTCGTGACAGCTCGGTCTAGAGTCTAACGAGAATGGAGCATTATACGATGATGTTGCATCGTATTAGACTCACCTCCCGACTTTTTCCTGGTATATAATGTACAGCCAGGATACTGCTTCGCAAAACCTTGTATGGTCGGGTCGTGTGCTTTTCCTGTACATACAGATAATTAAGTGACGGCGATGAACCGACGTGCGTATATAAACGAACTGCGACTAAACCGGTTTCCCGTCGTATCGCGCCGCCGCCGGCGCAAAAATTACTGTTCCTCCAAAGTCGCGAAATCATTGCCTCCAAAAAGTAGTCCGTGCGCGGCAAAGAGCGCGGATGCAAGCGGCGCGCAAGAAAATAATTAGATAAAAGGATCGCTTTTATGCTCCGACTCTCTCTCGCGCGCGCGCGCGCACCTCATGCGGCTTTTTTGCTCACACGCTCGCGATAAGACACGGAGGGCGTACCCCTCCTGGCGTCGCTAATTGCAATCACCAGAGTACGTAGGCAGAGTCTGAAAAATTCTCGACCTGACGCATACACGGCATTATAGAGACTGTCAAACTATAATTGTATTGGAAAGTGGCACCCCTGATATAAACCCATGTGAAACTTTATTCGATCTGTCAAATCATCCGAGTAGTAGCACCAGTTGAAAAAGCTCTGTGCAAGATTGGGTGCCGCATTTGCTAACAATCGACCAAAAACGCATTCGAATGCGTGTTTCTCAAGCGTGTTTGGTTCGTTTTAAGCAAAATAAAGTGGACTTCAAGCGTCGTTTCATAACTGTTGATGAAACTTGGATCCACCGCTATATACACCAGAGCGAAAAGAGAACCTTCCGGAATCACACTTTAACGATGATATTGAATTATCGGAAATTGGACGTTGGAATAAGTGCATTGAAGTTTCAGGAGGTTATATTGAAAAATAAAACATATTTCACGGCAAAAAGAATTGTCTTTCATTGTTAGGCCGAGAACTTTTCAGACTGCCCTCGTATCTGTCACTTTACGCACCTTCGTCGATCCGTCGTAATTCTTCAACTCGCGGAGTAATTACGCCCGATCGATACGAGAGAGGAAACTTTGCGTAAAAACACCCGTGGTAACGTCGCGCGCCGTACGTAACGCCACGATGCCCGTGTACACGCATTATGCGAAAGTAGCGTTGATAAGATCGATAGCGTCTACTCGATAAATATCGCCAGGCTAAACACTGCCCACGTGCGGGCGCGACAATGTATGCGTCGCGCGCGAGCGCGACATAAAACCCGCCGCCCGGTGCATTTGCATCCGCCGAATATTTGGCAAACAATCGCACCGCCTGGAAAATCGGGCCGGTGAAACGGCCGCGCGCCCGCGTGCGAAATAAAAAATGTACGACGAGTAATACGCCGGTTGTGATGTACGCGACGAGAGAGTGAGAGAGAGGGAGGGAGAGACCCTCGGAATCGCGCCATTTGCCAAATATTCGACGAGTGCAAACGTGGCGGGTTTACGTAACGAATTTTACCGCATTATCACATACACGTAACATTGTCGCGACGTAGCACATTACCTCATTTCACGTGACGGGACACGTGCGTCGGCTCGATGAATATTTCTCGTGCGTAGCACGTCATTCGGACAGCCGCTTTTATATAACATCGCGAGGAAATCGCTTCGCATATGCGTGCGCGCGCGTAAGCGTGTGTGCTTGTATGTATGTACACACACGTGCGTGTGGGTACAGTCCTCGGGCTATTTTTTCACTCACCTTTCATAGTGTCATTCCTAGGAGATCGTCCTGAAACAAAGTTCACACGAGGCATTAACGACGTGTAAATATGTTCGAAAAGCTCGCGGAACTACGCCAAGTCGCACGGACGAACGAAACTCTAGTGAGGAGAAATTTGACTTTTATATTCGTGTCGCACGACTTTACACACAAACGAATGGGTCAGATGTCCTTCGGCGAATGAAAATGCGTTTCGTGTAAGCGAGCGAGACATGCTCGTAAGTAGCTCGAGCTCGCGCGGAAAGAAACGCGTTCCGACGTGCAGGCGCGTCGGCAACAGGAAAAAGATTATCGGGCGTTTTGTGACGATTATTACGGGCGATTGTGTACTTTGTAAACAAATAGCACGGTCGTCTGTCTGCGGAATAAATTCAGATCGCCGCGAGGTGCTCTCTGGGACGAACGTCCCAATTAGCGGCGGTGGCCCAATTTCTGACGGTCGCGCCACTCTTCTTTAATAAGTCAGTTAACACGGGTCCATATTTATCCCGGGCACACATGCGTCCTTATCGTAAATTTTACATATTACCGGTTATGACGAGTTTCGGGTGAAATTCAAAGCCAACGTGAATACCGAAGCGTAAGTGATTACAAGCGCACAGTTGGGACAGTTGCTCGCGCCGTCTCATCTCAGGAATTAAATTGAAGTAAATTAATAAATCAGATGCCCGCTCGCTTAGGTACGCATACGAGACATTTATCACCTGCACTTTGCAATTGCCTAATTAACTCGTTGCATCTCGAGATAAGACGGAAATTCTTCGACGATGGCACCCTCGAGCGCTTGGCGCGATTATTAGCCGGGGCATTTTCATTAGACGGAGGACAATTGCGCGCGAAATCGTCCAATCATTTGGTCGCATGTCGCTGTTTATCAGCGACGATACGATGTCTACCGTAGATAAGAGAGCGTCTGACCTGTCTTATCAGATATACCTTTCGGTCTCGTGCGAAGTTTAACGAGCACACGCGTCGTTGAGTAAAGAGCTCAAGCGCGATGTTCCTGCGGGCCGAGTAGAGATAAACGCAGCTTCCGTAAATGCGGTGTATCGTCTACGGTAATACATTGCGCGAATAGGCGGCGTCACTTTCGTACGGCCGCCAAGTGATAATTCGACGTTGGAAAGACCAAGCATTGACCGGATGACTAACGTTGACAATGAGATGAACATTTGTATTCCGAATCCTTCGACGCTAAAAATAAATCGTCCCCTCGCCGCGCCGATAAAAAAAGATACTGCACATTTCTTCTTTATTTCTGACTCGTCGATCTCTCTCTTTTTTTTTCTCCACTGAGTACATTAAATTGAGAACCACGCTGCATAATTGTTTCTTGAAACTTTCTTCGTGACCTGCTTCGACGTTGTAATCGGAATTTGAAACCGAGGTCAAAATTTCGTTTGAGATTGTTATTTGCAGAGCTCTTCATCAGATGATATTAAATGTCGCGAAGATTGGAAGATTATCTTTGCTTCAAGAGGCATTCGAGGAATGACCCGATAAAGTAATTATTTTCAGGAGAGAGAGAGAGAGAGAGAGAGAGAGAGAGAGAAAGCGACGAATTCTATGGCCGATTATTCCAATAATGCAATATATGATATATCACGTTATCCCAAATTAGCCTCCGAATCAATTTCGCTGTGCGATCAACGACACCAGAGTCATCAGTGAAGCCTGAAATACGAAATCATATCACGAAACGCCGAACACGAATGTCGAGATAACAGCCCTTAATCTCTTTTGAACTTAAAACGACTACACGCGCCGTGATACGAATCACATTCGGCGATTCGCGAGAATATAATTACGCGTACGGCGTAATGCGGCTGCATACAGCCTATTCGAGCATTTGCATATACGCCAAGCACATGTGCTAAGTATACATTTGTACAGACGCTTAAAGGTTAAATGCAACGTTATCTAAGCGCATGTTGCGCCTGACCATTAATCTCCGAGATTACTGAATCGGTAGATACGATACAAAGTAGAACAAACAGGAAGGATGCGAGCGCGATGCTGAAAGTCGATGCTAATGCCGCATTGTCTGGAGCGAAAATTTACGCGCGCCGCGAAACACGCTCCGAGTCCCGCTCAAAAATTCAACGGCGGACGCCTGTTTCAACTTTATTAACACTTTCCTGCAACTATCGCCGGAATGTAATTTCCCTCGTTATTTTCTGCGACGTGTCGCAGAACGTATCTTATTTCGCAGCTTGCGCGAGGATTGTAATGAATCGTTGTGCGGACGCGTGTGTCTCTTCGTCGATGTAATGAAAGAATTTACCGTGAGGCGTTTGAGGCTCCCCCCCCCCCGTCAGTGTCTCGCGCGCGCGGTGCAACGCTCTTCGCCGGAATAATGCGGATTTAAGGGGATATCTCGGGGAAATATCGTGTTTCCCGTCCCGCGAATTCTACCCACACACCCACAGCGACGGTCGGCGCATCGGGTGAGACGTCACGTGTATATTAACATTAATAGTCCACTCGATTACGTACGTGCGAATAACTGATGAACAGACGGACGGATGGACGGACGGGGACGAGCAGACAGACACGATCGATGGAAAGAGACGAGAGATCCGCGAGATTTCGCGTGGGAAGTTGGGCGAAATGCGAAATGCGACCGACAACGCGAGCCGACTGTTGCCGGATACTTCCAGCTTTCGCGAGAAATTCTGAGCCGCCTCTCTCTCTCTCTCTCTCTCTCTCTCTCTCTCTCTCTCTCTCTCTCTCTCTCTCTCTCTCTCTCTCTCCTCTCGCCGGCGATTTAGTCGTTATATTTATCGCGGCGACAATAAAAAAAAGTCACGGCTCTCTACGTGCAAGACATCTCGCCGGCTCGGTCTCGTGCACGTCGCCGTCACCGAATTCCGCTCGCGTATCTTCGATCCGCCTCGCCTTTCTGGCACGCGTTCAATTACGAGCGGCGAACTTCGATCTGTTAGCCTCGCGCCTCTCTCCGCCCCATCGATTGTGCGGCCGAAAGTTTGCCGCATTTTTCGCTCGTTTACGCACTGTTGTGACGAGTGAACGACGAGGAAGCCGGTGCAGGAAAGTCGAACGACGAGGTCGCCGATCGCACGGCGCATCGCTCGGACGATCGCGAGTTACGGCGAAATGGCCGAAACGTCGGAGAGAATTTGCTCTGACGGTCCGAGCAACGTCGCGATTCAACGTCCGATTCGTGCTGGAGACTCGACCCGTCGCGTGACATTCCCTTGAGCAGCATTTTAATTAGATACGAAATTTTCACTCGCGCACTTCTTCCCGTCGACGAGGTGCGCGAGCGAGCGAGCGCGGCCACCTCTCCTGAGTATCTTTCCGAGCACGTTGCGCCTCTCCGAGAGGAACGAGCTCGCCTATTATCGCTTCGTCTATTATCGACAGATAGCACCGTCGCCCCGATCGAATGTGCGCTGCGATAAATGCGCGCGATTATTTGCGCGATCGATGGATTTTTAATTAACCCGCGCCGGATATCGCCGGCGTCGTTACATTACCTTGTTGAAGAGAAATAACGCATCGTCCGGCCCGTCATTTTCACGAGATCTGAAACACAACACATCGGTGTGGTGAGCGACAGGTGCTCACTCGTGCCAGGGAAACGCGATTCTTACACACGAGGGCGTTTTCAATATGTTATCCCCGTCGTTGTGTCGAAACAAACACCAACTCTGCACCGGATTCATTTATCAATTGATATTGGATGTTAAACTTAATTTTAAAGGATTTTTTTATGGTGAAAATGAACGTTTATTTCGAAACAAAGTGATAAGTACATGTTATTCAAAGTATTGTCCATCTTTAACTGCAACTTTTTCCCATCTTTCTACACTAGGAAAAATGTATTGTTGCGTGAACCAGAATTTTGTTGGTAACAACAAAATAATTTGGTTAAAATATGCCCAACAAAACTGTTTAGTTCCTGCAAGCAAATATCTTGTTTGATTACGGTTTGTTCGTATAACGTAATACTTTTGTTATAGCAACCAAAAAGCTTTAACTATATGAATTTTGTTAAAAATACTATAATTTTTTCTTAATATATAAAATCTAAATTTTAGTGCACAGAAAGACAAAATAGTGTCCATTGGGCGTTATTTTACAAGATTATGTAAGATAATATTTCGTTATTATGTAATTTTTATGGATAAAATAACTAAAATGCTTAATTTTTATATATGAAGTCTAAGAACAAAATCGTTTGGTCCAGAGAACAAAGCAGAAAAATATATTTAGTTGAGACAACCAAATATTTTGTTATAAAACAAGATATTTGGTTGTTATTAAAAAATGCCTCGACTAAACAGTTTTGTTAGAGATACTAAATTTTTTTTCCTAGTGAAAGACGGATCCCTCGGCGGAAGAACGACTCGTCTTTTGTGATGGTTATTGAATCGAGCCATTTTTTCATATCTTCCAAAGAACTGAAGCGCTGGGCAGAAAGGTGATTCTGCATGGATCGAAACAAGTGGAAATCAGAAGGAGCAATGTGAATGCAATCTGGTGAATACGGCGGGTGGGGTAGGGTAGAACATCCCATTCGAGCGTTTCCTTCACCGGTTTAGCGATATGTGGCCGCGAGCGTTGTCATGCTGGAAAATTTGTCACTTTGTCGTGTCTTTTCGCGTATTCTGGTTTCTCTTTCAATTCTCGGTTCAGCTGTACTAGTTGTTGTCAATAACGGTCCCCAGTAATGGTTTCGCCACGTTTTAACAGCTCATAATAGACCATACCTTTCTGATCCCACCAGATACAGAGCATTACCTTCGAACGATGGATAAGTGTAAAATCTTCACTTTTGAATCGTCTAAACCAGTACTCACAAGTTGAGGTCGATGGAGCATAATCTCCATAAGCTTTGGACACAGCCAACGAAGACTTTCCAGCTGCCGATTTTTTCAAATGGAAACAAAAAGAGTAACGCTCCCCGCAAATTGCGTTTCGTTGGCACAAAACTCGACATATTGAATGCGCTAAAAAAATATGTTATTTACACTTGGACCAAATGAAACATACTGATTCTTAAAGCCTTAATGGTAGGGCTTTCATATGAAGTTGGCTTCAGCATGGGCCGATGCCATTAGGTGCTCATTGCGCCATCTCTTGTAAATCCTTTAAAATTAAGTTTAATACCCAATATTTTCGTCGAGGTAGAAATTCGTCAAGGTAGACGAGAGTTAAATGCCGATCATCTATCCAAATTGCAAGTACAAAAGGGGAAAGGAACGAAAGAGAGAACAGAGAGACGCGCGGCGTTCGCAAGCTATTTTTCCAATTGCATTCGCAGGTTGTTGATCAGCCGATTGCTCAAAAGATAAAACAGATAAGACCGCGATTGCCGGACACGCGCGCGTGACATGCTTCAGCGCAACTCGTCGACATCCTCTTCGCGATAGAATCTCGTTCATTGTCCAGAGTCTGACAAAGGAGTCGCGAAAATGAGCACGAGCCGTCGCGTCATGTGTTTTAAGTGAAAAGTGACGTTGCAGGCGCGTAATGTAAAAGAAGATGGCGGTCGGACGTCGCGTCCGACCGCCATCGGCGGAATTAGAAGCGCGTTAGGAATCGTACGCGAGCCGTTCTCTTGTTGGCGCACGATATCGATTCAATTCCGTTCCGCTTAAATGGGTCTTTAGACAGCCTTCGCAAACGGGGTATCGTGTGTATATGTATTTATGAATGAACACCCGATTACGCGTTCTCCCCTGTAATCTTGACCGTGAGAATACTCGAAAAGCGCAATTTTATCTGCCGATCGGTCCGCCGATATAATTTCACAGGCGTTCGCGCGTTCGCACGTGATCGATCGTTTATCGCGGGAACGGGGCTGAATATCCGCGAGCGATCCGAAATCGCTTTATCGCCATCGCGCTCGCCGTGTACATACGATCATGACTCTATCCTTTCAGGTAATATCTGTTATCGTTGCTTACCGTACGCTTATCTCATCACGCCCCTCACCTGCGCTCGCTCGCGCAGCGCGCCAAGTAATTCCGTTAAAACGTCCCGAAAGCTTCCTTCCATTTACTATCCTCTATTTATATCGGCATCTTTTTCGCGAGCGACTCGCGAACAAGCGAGCCTTCCGTCCTTTCGCCCGACCCTTCTTCCCGGGAAATTCCTTGGTAAAATATATTCGCGCGCTCTCAAGTGTTCTCCTCCCCGCGAAATGAGAGAAACGACCGGCCGCGCGAGGAGGAGCCGCGTCGTTCCATTTCCTCGCGATAAACGTGACTCGATTAGTCGACAAATTGACAAGAATAGAGAAACTGTCGATAAACTTTCGAAACGTCCTGTTTACGCTGCTCCTTTCCTCCCGACTTGGAACGATCTCGAGCGAGATTGCGACTTATTACTCGGGATCTTATGAGATCCGGCTATACTTTCGATAAAGCAAACATCGTCCCGCAACGGCTGGAAAATTGCGGGAATTTTTGAACCTCTTTTTCTCACGACGCAATAACCGTGCATCAAGTGCGCTGAGTTTCCTAGCGTGTTCTTTCGTCCGTTTACGGATTCTTCCGTCGGTCAAGTTATATAAAGAACGTTTCGTAATGCACCTTAATGGGAAGAAAGAGAAGGTCTGTCCGTTAACCTCGGATATGCGAAAAAACAGTCGAACTGGAAGATACCGATAATTGACGAAACCTTGTCTTCTGCTTCCTCTTGCGATTGAACGAGACACAAAAAAGCCGGTTCGTCGAACGAACAAATTCTCCGCTCGAATCTCAAGCAGATTCCGTTCTTGCGGAATTCCGGTTACTCTTGGTCGGCCCGGGCTCGACTCTCATCGAGACCGGGAAGAACTTTGAAAAGTACGAAATAAGCATCTCTCTCACCCAGGGGGAAATTTCACGGAAAACCTATTGAAAAATCCGACAGGCAAGACAGAGGCGAAAAGGAGAGCCGAGGGTCCTCGCACTCTTTCTTTCTTGTCGCCGTCCGGCGCGATTTCTACCTCGCCGTTCCGCGAGGTATTCAACAAATCAATTCAATTACGACTGTAAGGCAGCCGACGCGACGGCGCGAGCGCGCCGTTTTCACGATAATCGGCGACGAAAGACCGAAAAGACAGCCAGCGGAAATTCGGAAGCTTTCATCGACGAGTGCCTGGCCGAGTCTGACGCTTTTGACGGTTGTAGCGTCTATTTCTGTGTTTCCTCGAGGAAATGCTATAGTTGTATCGCGCCAAATGGCGTTGCTACCGTAGGCTACCGATGAATAATGCATTGCATCGTCATATGTATACACACGTAGGTGGGGACCATCGCACACGTGCGAGCGAGACGGCAATTTATGGATATCTACCGATATCTCTGTCGCGCGCGCGCGCGTCTACGTGTGTGCGTATGCATTAATGTGCGTGTACAGTCATGCCTCATGCAGGAATATCGCACCGCAGTGTCCTTCAGCGCCGATTCGCCGATGCGTGTAAATACTTCCCGCTATACGCGCGTACGTTGTGCGCGATATCTTCTTTTTCTTTTTTAATTTCGCGCTCTCGCACGCTCCCGTCTCTAATAACCGCTCTAATCGCTTCCTCGTTACGTATCAACGAACGAACGAGTGCAGCTCCGACGGGATAGATTACGGGCAAGTTTCAAACGTTTCCCATAACCGCGCGCTCCGGTTAGCCGGACTGACTGATCGGGGGCCGTCCCCCCCCCCCGCCCCCGAGAGACACGTGACTGTAATTTCGGCGATGGTTCCTCCGATCAATTCGGCGGAGCCGATTGATTAATCGAATAAGCACGTCCGCGTTTTCTAATACATACATAGCCATGTGTTCAAGTTCGAGTGGCAAGCTCGTTACTTCCCATCGATTCGGACTCGCGTAGTTCGCGCGCGCGCGATGCAGCAGATGGGCGGTCGTCGAAAGACGAATAATCGAGAAGCTCGAAATTTCAGCGTGCTCCAGCGTGCAACAGCTGCGGAGCTATTTTGCAGCTGAGCGAGGTGGTAGCAAGGTGGAGCGAAGCGGAGCGGAGCGGAGAGGAGCGCGAGACGCGAAACCTCCTCGGTGCAGCGTTCGCCGTCGCACGCGCTGGAGGAGCAGCGTAGCGAAAAATCGTTATGCATTTTGAGCCAAGACGTTCCCGATGTTATGTGTTGCATATGCGCGCGCATATTCCGTCTACCGGGTCTAGACGAGATTGCAGCCGCGGAGAGACTCGTGCAGAATGCATAAAGTCCGCTTCCGAGCGGAGCGGCGTTTCCACGCGCGTTTTATGGGCGAACGCGCCCCGCGCCAGGAGTCGGTCTCTCTCTCTCTCTCTCTCTCTTTCTCTCTCTCTCTCTCTCTCTCTCTCGCTTTATTCAAGATGGGCAGATCGTGTCACACAAACGCGATTCGTACGAGGTTTGATCAAAAAGTAAGGAGAATTTTTTATTTTCTCGGAAAGTATTTATTTAATCTTCAATGTTTATCCCATCTCTTTCAAAGCAGCCCCTCTGTGATATTATACACTTATGCCAACGTAGTTTCTGCAGTTTGAGAAACACAGGTGGAACGCCTCTTTAGGTATCGTCTTGAGCTGGATCTGCGATTTCGCCTTTATCTCATCTATTGTTGAGAAACCTTGTCCTTTGAGTTTGGGAAATAGGAAAAAGTCACAGGGGGGGGGGGCATGTGTAGAGAATAAGGTGGTTTTGGGATGGTTACGTGATGCTGGTTTTGTTGAAAATTCCGCAGTTTCGGAACAAATTTTGCTGCCACTCGTTTCATGTCCAAAACATTAGTAAAAATCGCTTCGCATGAGCCGTATGAAATTCCTATTTCTTCAGCAATCTCTCTAACGGTGATTCTTCTATTAGCAAGCACAATCTCTTTAACTTTTTCCACTGGTTTTCATCACTGGCGGACGTGCTAGGACGCCCATACCTCGCGTCATCTTCGATCGTCTTCTCGGCCTTCCTGAAAGCGTTTGTACTGTTCATAAACTCGTGGTTGTGACATAGTATCGTCGTCAAAGGCCTTCTTTAACATTTTGAACGCTTCGCTGCACTTAATTCCGTTTTTAATACAAAATTTCAGACAAACTCTCTGACATCCGACATTTCGTCACACAAAAAATCGCCTGACACACTGAACGTACACGTCTTGCTCATTCGCTCCGCAAAACACAAACTAAGCGTCGCAGTTGTCTGAAAGTTGACACGTACGTCACTGCTAGTGCTATCAACACACGCAAAAAGAATCAACTGAATAGGCAAGATACAGCGCGCGCAATTTCAAAATTCTCGTTACTTTTTGATCAAACCTCGTATACCGCCCCCGACCGATTCTCGCCGGCCGTGTTTTTCCTCCGATTATTTATTCCCGACTCGATAACCCCCCCCCCCCCTCCCTGTCCCGACACGGGCTAATCTTTATCGCCGATCGCGCGCTGCCAGCCGAAAGTCTCGGCCAACGACACGCGCCCCGCCGCGATATCGATCATCGCGGATAACACGTCGCGAGAGAGTTTTGCGAATCGCATATGCGCCATTACACGGCGGCGTTATGAAGTATTACACGCCATTATGGGGCATTACACGGGCCGGTGGCGTTGTGTGTAAAATACGCGCGGGCAACCGTGGCACGCCATTAGCGTCATGTACGCCACGATTATATTAGGAATTTTCAGGATACGGATGGGAGGTCGTCAAGTTGCGTCGTCGATGCGATGAGTTCGTGCCCGCGCGTTGTTTCGGCGATATCGGGATGTATCGCCCGTGAAAAAAAAGCGTCCGTGAGCCCGTTGAATCGATGGCGGGCACGCGTCTCGCAGGTGGCTTGCGAGAGATACCTCCTGCGGGGCAGAGAGATTGATCGAACTCGCGCGACAACACGAGCGCGTCTGTTTTCGTCCGGAGAAAACAGAATTTCCGCTCCCGGCGGATCCGACTCGCCTCTAATAGGTAAACCTCGGGGAACGTCAGACGCCGATTTGTTTCCAATTTTTCATAGTTATTTTTTATGTAAAAATATGAAGAAATCTGTTATCGTGTTTAGCTTAAATTAATTTTTTCGATTTTTTCGAAATTTTCGAAATTTTGCACAAGCGCGCTATTTTGTACATATTTAAAACAATATTTCTTAAAAATATGTATATCTGATTTGTTGAAACTTGCACACACATGTCACCGATCATGAATCAGAACCGTTTTGTAAAATTCAAGATGGCGGGTCTAATATGGCTGACGTCATTGTTGAAAAGGTGTTCAGTTTTACGCTACATTCGACGTTGAGTAATCTTTCGGCTCACTATCCAGCAAACAAGCTCATTTTAACGTCAAAATCTGGTAAGAAATGAACAAGAAATGAACAAAAAACTTGAGAAATTTCGAAAAAATTGAAAAAAATTAATTTAAGCTAAAAATGATAACAGATTTTTTTATATTTTGACATTAAAAATAACTATAAAAAATTGGAAACAAATCTAACGTTAACGGCGTCTAACGTTTCCCGAAGTTTACTCGTAAGAGCCTCCGTTTCCCCTCCGGCAGGAAAGAACGCGCACGCCTCGTTCGTTAATTCGACCGATCTCTCTCCTCCGTGTTAGTTGACACCGGGGAGGAGGTCGATAAGGAACGCTCTTATCCTTCGATCAATTCCAGACCGCCGAGACGAGCTCTCCTCCAGGCGAAGCCTAATCGTTACAAGCAAGTCCGCACATCGGACGTTCAGCAATCAGCCCGGAGAAAACGCGACAACGTCCGCGACCGCGTTTTTGCGTCTTCCAGGGAGATTCGCCGAAGAATCGAAATTGCAGGAAAATGCAGCTCCGTCCGATCGAAGCTGTTTAAGAGGTGCACGTCGAAGTGCGAGGACGAGATAATATCGCGGAAACGGCCGCGATAGTGGGGCGCGAGTAATCGCGCCAAAACGCGCGGGAACATCGCCGGAAAGATTTGCCGATATCTCGGCGGCGCGATCTCCGCAGGAAACCGCCGAGCGTGCTCGTTGCGAAAGCCGCGTATCGAGTTTTTCTCGGCTGCATCGGCCGACACGAGCGAGTAATTAGCTGGAACCTCAGGGCCGCGGACGAGGCCGGAAACTGCGTATGCCACGGTTATAACGGCGCGGCGAGAGAGAGAGAAAGAGAGAGAGAGATTGCGGTATTGGCGATACTGAGAATGGACGGATGGATGGATGGATGGATAGACGGATGGAGAGCGAGAAAGAACGCGATATATTCGCGTCTCGGCCTGTCCTTATTATTCGCGCGCGTTGCTCTCTTGCGCGTGTTTTCCGACTCTTTGCATATTTCATCGTTCTCGGAAAAGAAGTCTGCTTGCCGTGCGTCGTCCCGTGAGCATGCAAATCGAGAAACGCAAGGCCGAATGCTCGGCTGGACGGAGGAAAACAGCGAGCGGAGCAATCAATAGCCGGTAGGAAATAATCGATCGCGCGAGCGGAGCGCGTCGCTCGCTCGGTTACAATTATACGCGGTGACATAAGCGAGGATCATCCGCGATATCGCGCGTGCGCGCTGGCAATGTCGATCTCCGTCGCGTGGGATCATCCGGTACGATTAAGTGCGTAATTAGCGCGCGATCAGCGCCCGCACAATTGTTCAATTGTGTGCATTATCGGATTTAAGGTGCAACGATGATTTTACGATGACAGACGCGGAGGATGTGGACAAAATCGCGCCGCGCGATATATTTTCGACCTCGTCCTGATGACGATCCTTCGGTCTCGGAGCTTTGCGTATAATCACGTGCGAATAATAAAATATGAATCCTCTTGAATCTCTTCGTCCACCCCCCCCTCCCCGCCCCCCCTCTCTCTCTCTCTCTCTCTTTCTCTATCGATAAGTGAAGCAGTTTATCCACACCGCGATGTGGCGTCACGTTATTGAGTAACGATGCGACACGATGCGGAACCGCATCTATAGGGTGTTTGCTGACAGACGTATCCGATGAACTCGATAGCTTGTCTCCTCGAGAACTACGAGTCTCCGTATGCGCGACCCACTAGAAAGAATTTCCTCGAACTGTCTTGGCACTGCCAGCGGCGAATCTCTCAGTCTTTTCGTTTGTTGCCGATTATTGGATATTTAAAAATACAATTGTAGACGATAAAGTCCGTACAAGCGAAAGCTCAGGTGAGACACAAGTTTCCGTTGACCTTGAAGCTCACACTTCGCCGAAGCCGTTTGCCAATCGATCGCAAAATAATCAACGTTTCATTTTCCGTCTGCGGTTTCCTCGAGGCAAAAATACGTCGCTTCCTTTATCGAACACGGATCGCTCAGATCGCTGAAATCTCCGGTTCAGAGGCGGATGCCGTTTGCAGTGGCTATACCGTAAGTAGGTCTTGATTCGAACGTTCTGCTGAGAAAAGTGTCAATAAACGTGGCCATGGCTAAGATGATAACGAGCGTTAATGAATCCTCGGCCAAACAAACGTAATCAATTAACGCCCCACCGGACGACAATTTTACACTTACTCTTCTCTGCGATAAAATTCCCCGGTCAAACATGACCCAGTAATTTTAACTTTGGCTAACCCTCAAGTGAAACAAAGGAAAATTCTGCGCTCCCTTTCTCTCTCTCTCTCTCTCTCTCTCTCTCTGAAGATTAATGTTAGGAAAACCGATTCCAGGTCAACGACCGACACGGCGAATCTAAATGAATCACGCGCGCGCGCATATATGACTCTTGATTAAAAATTGGCAGAGAGAACGGATCTCGTGCGCGCCGCTCGTTTCGGCAGTGTCGCGGGTAAATAAACAAGGGCCGGGGCGCAGGGGGGAGAGGAGGAGGAGAGGAGAGTCGCTTTTTCGCGTGCTTCATCGCGGTGGAATTGCATCGCTTTCAATCGGTTTCAGCCGTGAGCGTTACGTTACCCTCCTTATCAGCGCTAGAGTTCAATATCGATCGCCTCCTCCCTCCTCCCTCCTCCCTCCCTCCCCCTGGCCGTACCGGACTGTAACACTCGCGACACTATAGTACACAATGCAATGCGGACGTCCCGATTTGCTCGCGCTCCTTTTATGTACACCTATTATAACGAAATGACAGCGACGCTGCTTCCGGCGTTCGCCGCGCGCTCCAATCGCTTCTCTTCCGCGAGCTTCCGCTTTCCGATTGCGAGCCGCAGCAAGCGGATCGAACGAGCCGAGGAGAGAGACGTCGTTATCAAAACTGGTATAATCGCCGGCGCATGTCGGCGAGAGACCAGTCTCTCTCTCTCTCTCTCTCTCTCTCTCTCTCTCTCTCTCTCTCTCTCTCTCGCCCTCTCTCGCCCTCTCTCGCTCTCTCTCTCTCTCTCTCTCTCTCTCTCTCTTTGGCTCAATAGGTCGTGAACGATCAACCGAGTATTCGTGCTCCACATTTAGCGTTAAAGCACGGCGCGTGTCGCCTGCTTCTCTCTCGTTTGGTAATGTGCGACACGGCACGACCAAGTCGCGTCCGAAGTCATCACCGGCCGAGAGTCGCGCGCGGTCGTAAGGAAAGCTCTTTACTCTCAGCGTGCATTTAATGTCGGATGTAATCCGAGACGTAAAACTTTTGATGGATTTTTCAGAGATGTCGTGACCGATGCAATTTCATGGCGGCACTTACAAATATGTGTAGATACGTATGATACAGCGAAGATAACGGGGAAAAATGGCGCGGCTACTTGGTAGAATGGATATAAAACGTTTCGCGCAAAATACTTACTTAGCCCATTTCTCCATCGCAAAGTCCATTAAAACTTTCGCCCGATACGTACGGATACAGCCGCGTTCAAAAAGAGTCGCCCGCGAGCTCGACGCGCGTCATCCCGACGCGGCGGAACCGTCGGACATGCTTCACGTCGTTTCACCGGTTTCACTGATGCATAATGCGAACGGTGCCGTTGTGTCATCTGGACGTCATATCATTTAGCGTCGGAGTCGCGTAAATTGCGGGGCGTTTAAAGCGGCCTTTAGTCTATCCGTCTGCGTTAGTCAGTTCCCGATGTGCGCGCTGAGATAACCCGCTGTTATTCGCTCTCATTTGTAATACGTAATGCGACGTAAATCACGCTCAATGTCATCGTCTCGTCGCGATTGCGCGATTGCGCGCTCGCGCGCGCGCGCGCGCGCGCGCGACCGAGCTTAAAGATCACACGCGCACACTCGCTCCGCGGCGCGCGCGGATTCGGCATCGCGCGATTCCACCGTCAACATCCTGAGACTCGTTCGCGGCAATAACGAGACGAGTTTATCGCCGTTATCGTTCCCCGCGCGTCGCGTCGCGTTGCGTCGCGTCGCGCAAAAGTCGCCTCGGAGCAGTTCACGTGCCGCGTATATCCGCATATTCAATTTACTAGCGATTTATTCGCGGCCGCTCGCGAATTCGCCTCCGCACACGCGCGTGTGCGTGCGGCTCGATGCTATCGATTCGCCGTGATATATTGGCTCCTCTCGCACCCCGTTTACCGTCCATCTCCTCTCCGCACCCCCGACGCGCGGCCGCTTCGTCTTCAGTCGCGGAGAGGGTGCAAAAAGACGCGGCCGCAACGCGGAGCAGCACTCTGTTGGTATTACCAATTATTACAACATTATTACCGCGTAATCTCGTGTATAATCGCCAAACAGCCAAATGCCGGTCTCTCGGTCAGGTAGACACGGCTCGGCGAGATCAGCCGAAGGAAGGAACCACTACCTGGGCCACCGGGACGAGAGAATACGGACGGGGTAGGACGAGAGAAGGACGAAAGCAGCGTGGGAATCGATCGCGTAGGACGTCGTGGCGGATTTTACACGCGGCCACGGGCGGAAGAGCCGAGGATCTCTCCGTGTTCGGAATGCACACGCAGGGATAGCAGGACTACCTTCGCCCATTGCCCGCGGACGACTATCCTTTTCGGCACTCGATAACATCTATTCCTACCCCCTAGGTGTATCCGTACCCCGTGCCCGGTGCACGGAATTCTATTTTCGTCTCGGCGGCGCCGTAAGAGAGAGAGAGAGAGAGAGGGGGGGGACAGAGAGAGAGAGAGAGAGAGAGAGAGAGAGAGAGAGAGAGAGAGAGAGAGAGAGAGGGAGAGAGAGAGAGAGCAATCATATTCTCCCGGAAGAATAACAGGAGCCGACGCGAGTTCCCGACTGCGCTCCGGCGCGGCGTTCCGCGAAGCAAAAGCGTCGAAACCGCCCCGGCGAGGTGCGCGCGGACTCCACTTGGACTTGGTGAGGTAGCACTGCGACGAGCGCCGGGAATATTGCACTGTCCTTGATTTACTTACCCAGCGGCACCCGGCGCGGCGGCCGCTCGGCCACGGTGGATCGCGCAGCTTCCGGAGAGATCGCTCTGTTCCGGTGGCTGGCTGTCCGGCGGCAGTGGCGGCGACGCGCGAGCCGCCGATGACGATGACGAGATGACGGCGCGATGATATGGTCGGTGACGACGACGAGGGACGTTTATATCCGCCGTGCACCATGCGCACAGACCACTCTGCTCGCTCTCGCTCTCGTGCGTGTCTATTAGCGGAGCGCGAGGCACGCGCTCTTTCGCCGCGCGTTTCGCTCCGTCACCGGCCACGACGGCCGTCACTCGCGTCGCGCGGCACGCGTGCGAGTCCCTCGCAGCCGCGAACTCACCCTCGAGACATCTGCTCCCTCACCCTTGCGCCGCATCCCCCTCCGCCACCGTGAGGGGGCCACGCGCGTGGTAGGGGCGCGACACTCCCACGTTCTTTCCCCGCAATTGGCTCAAACGATCCGCCGCCATATCCAGCCAAGTGCGCACGTCGGACCGACGACGTAGGCGTCGGGAGTTTTGTCGCCTCTCTTGAGGGCTCGCTCAAGGGGTTGCAAGCGTGTGGGGTGGATCGACTGGATGTTGGGCTGATTTGGGTTTGTAATAAACGACGCGGCCGCGCATCGCATGGCGCCTCTGTTGGTCCATTTAGGGATTTTCTTTACCGCGTCGCGCTTATGCTTCGGGCAGGGAGGGAGAGAAAAAGAGCGAGAGACAGAGAGAGAGAGAGAGAGAGAGAGAGAGAGAGGGGGGAGAGGAAAGGAGAAAGAGAGAAGAGGAAGATGAGTAGCTTGCGGATTATTGGACTTGGAAGTGGGAAAATTGCCTCGAATCAATTGGCAGATCGAACTCGTGAACTCGATCGAGAGATCGAGATGCACACATTTCGCTGTCTGCGTGAAAAGTCGCAGCGCAGAATTGAACGGCCGAAATGCAGATTTAAACGAGCAGAAGGCAGCGAAGATTTTGGAACACGTAATCTCTATTTTTAAGAATGTGGGCTTTTAGAACAGCTTGAAAGCAACTCTTCGGTTTGGTCGTGTATTTTCACGGAATCACGTCAACTCCCCGGTTGACATTGTTAAATTTATGTAACAAATTTCTCCTGCAGAAGCGTCTTTCGTTAATTTATTTGAGAATGATTCAGTCAAGTCGCTTCATCAATCATAAGTCGAACCGTTTGCAAGAACTCACCATTGTTCCACTCGGTATATTGTCTCCTCCGTATTTGTTTCAATCAGCAATCGTCTTGGCGCGAGAGTTCTGAAAAGAAACAATTAATAGGTGTCGTTATTAAATTATTCACGATTTTACACGAACCTGTCGCGTATTTTAGATCGGCATGCTGCCATCTAGGAAGGCTCCTTTGCGTCGTGGAGTGAAACCTATGCGAACTATTTTACCACCGCCGGGTCAGTAATAAAGCCTTTGAACAATAATATGAGAGTACAGATTGCAAGTAAATTCTTTTTCAAACTAGTAGTTTGATTTTGTCTCCTCATTCTTAATTCCCCTCCATGGATGATTTCCTCCTTTCCTTTTCATTAGAGAATTTTGTTGCGTCCTTTTGAAACCTTTTCATGTTAAATCTTACTAAATTCTAGGAATATCATTATCATAAATTGTTATGAAAAGCTACCGCGTCAACAAAATATATATGTCTTTGATTTTTTATCCAACTAGCAATTTATCATAGGAACTTTCCTCGTTCTCACGTCGAGCTGTTACTTGCTGAGCAAATCATAACAGATGTCCAGTCTTTATCTATTCAGTTCCCAAAGCGTAACCGTAGTTCGTTAAGCAAATATCACTCGTTTGATAAAAATGTCGCAAACTATACATCGATACTTTATCGCTCGCTAATAAAACATCAAACTAAGAAGATTGCAAACAAAAGTTATACCGTTACCTTTGCAATTTTAATCTCGGTAATAGAAATTTTTAATTCAGCATATATATATATATATATATATATAAGAATTTCAACCTAATTTCATATTTCAGTTCGATCGGTGACACCTAATGTTACGTGAGAAATTCAAATTCTAACGTCAATTTCAGCAACCTTCTTGTTAAGCGATCAATTTTACCGTTTGCTTTAAACAGATTTGCATTGGCAAGTGAAAGTGCGATATATGTAAGCGACTTGTAATATTAATCGATACAATGTCGATAATAATAGAACGATATCTTTCTCTAACAACAAACCTTTTTCTTTCCTCCGTCTGCATCATCAAGCCAGGTTTGTTTTACACAATCACGTGAGAAAAGAAATACGGGTTTCCCGAATAGCGGTAAAGTGCAATACCCTTTCAGAGCTTCCATTCGTATCCACGGCAACCTTTTCCAATTGCATGCCCACTGCGGAAAACCTGTGTTTAGCGCAACCCTTTACCCGCCCATTTACCCGAGCGCGATTGCACCCTGCTGCGTCAACAGCGATATCGCAACTTCGGGGTCATTTCGAACTGTGAGGCCAAAAGGGTCAATTATTCATTCAGTCAGCTGGCTAACTTTCCGCGCTCGAAAGCGCGCGTATTCAGGAACGTAGCGGTGGATTCACTGGAATTCACCTCGAAGCCTACGTGGCCTCGAGATTCTTTCCATCATGGACAGGATCTGTTTCGAGGATAACTACGAGGCGCGCGCTACTGTCGCAAACTCTCTTGACATCCCACTCGCAAGAGCGGCGGCTGTCATGCGGCACGCATGAGAACGAGAAGAGGAGACGGCGCGAGGCGCATTAAATCAGCAACGAATTTCAAATATTCATGACCGCGCGATCGCATCGAGAGAAACTTTGGATAATCGCCCGCACGAAAGCGCCTACGAATCGCGCAGGTGCGAATCCTACAGGTCTTCGGTCATCCTACCGTCCACGTCCACGAGCGCCCGTAATCTTTTCGTAAGCGTAAAGAAACACGACGTCCGCCTCGCATCGCCGATTTCGATCATTCCGACATCCGACCGAAAAGACCGACACATCGGTCGATCTTCGATCCAACGCGAGATCGAAAATGGCATCGGACAAGTCCTTCGCGAGTGTCATCCGCGTGAACATCGCGCTGCTGCGGCTGACAGACCTGGTGTCCTGCAGAGGACACGCGAGGAACTCTCAGCTATCGCGGACCCTGCGGAACGCCCTGAGCGTGACCTCTTATGGTTGTCTATTTATTAGAGATGTGCGAACTATTCGAATTCGAATCGAATCGAATCGAATCTAATGTAATTCGATTCGATTCGAATCTGAATCCTTATGATTCGAATCCGAATAATTCGAAAATTTCGAATCGAAGATTCAATTACGAATCAAATATATTAGCGTGCATTATATTTGCATGCATCAAGTACAAAACGAGACATCTGGGCCTGTATGTTTGAATCCTTAACTTGTAATTAACTTAACTTATAATTAATAACTTAATTATAAATTATTTTAAATATTTAAATATATATTTTACTTTAAGATGATATTACAATATCAATATCCCCTTTCATATTAAAACCTTCCATCATTATGTGCATGTTTAATAGTCATGTTAAATTTTTTAATGATTTGATTCGATTCGACATAAAAATTCTTGATTCGCACATCTCTACTATTTATCTACTTGCTCTTGTACATCAACGAATTTATCCTGTACACCGTCCACCTCGACACCTGGATAGACTCGTTGACGATGATCTTGTCTGTCCTAAGGGTATGAACACAAAGGAAGCAGGTTTTCTGCTTTCCGATAAGCAGTGCCGATAAGCGCGGGCTATTGGTGCACTTGAGAAGGGCACACTAGATGCGTGTTAGAGCAGGAAACCTGCCAATTTCTGAGTTGATGTCTTGCAGTAACGATGTCTTCATCCGATGAAGATCTTTTTTTATTGGATAATATTATACCAAAAATACAAAGAAACAGATTTGGTATACACGAAATAAATAAAAGCAGAAGAAATAATAGTGAATACCATAAATTTATTTGATGATCTCAAGAGAGACGAAGAAAAATTTTTCCACTACACAAGGATGACTCTGGAAACTTTTAATTGCTATGATTTTTACTTCTTTTATCCCAAATGGGAGATCTTACTACAAATATTGTTGAAATTAAATTATCGATGTCCAGCGTTGCAGCGTTTCAGGAGTCAGCTTACAATCGGAAAGAAGGGTACGAACACGAAGGAAGCAGGTTTTCTGCTTTCCGACAGCCAGCGCCGATAAGCGCCGATCGGCATTAAGAATGTATACGTGTCATCATATGAGACCGCGCATAATAAAAACAGATTCGGACTTGTACGCGCGTGTCATCGGCGCGAGCGAAATTTACCGGGACGAATTTTTAGTTCCTTCTTTCTCTTCGGTATTTATTCAGAATCAACCTCATCCATTGGTGTCGATGATCGGTTGGAAATTCAGGTCTCTGGAGAATTTTCAACCAAAGAATGTCTCATCTGGCTCCACTGTGCGCCGGCTACATCGTGCCATTATCCCTGCAAACTCTCGCATCCGTACGTACGTCTTTCCGCGCGAGCGAGTCAGCCGTCGAGCGGAAGACACTCTGCGACGATAAGCGATAAGACGTCATGTTCCAGATGGTGTCGACCGCGGGGCGTCCTTCTTCACCATGATGCGCAGCATGAATTAATGTTACCTTCTATCGACGTAGAACGCGACACTTTTGCACTCCGAGTCATTGTTACAGCGTTAATGTTTACAAACGTATTAAAGACAGCGCTCATCGAAAGTGAGTAACAACGAGCTACAAACGAGAGCTACAAACTCTAACGCAGTCTTTCCTTCGGCATTTCGTCTCCCTTGAGATTGCTCATGAAGGATTACACGTCGAAGGAGCACAGTACTACTCCTGAAAAAGACGGAGGATCACCGGCTAATTAATGCTCAACGACCGCACGTCAGCAAGGGAAAAGAAGAAGAAAAGGGAACACACAGTGAAACACACGACGAAAGCAGCAACGAAGAGCTCATCAGGCACGAGACCGGCTTTTTCCCGGATTAGCTTCGAACACTATACGGTATTCGTAACGTTGACAACGTCGGAAGATTTAGCCACGGAGAGACACTCCGCGGAGCTCTGCTACGATTGCTTAAAGTAACGAGGCAGGCGTTAACCTCCGTGGAAACTAATCCAAAGAAAATGTCGGAGAGAGAAAGGCTTTCGATGTAACTCTTGGCTTAAGCCGGGGGCATCGATCATTTCCTTTTTCCGTTGCACCCTCGGCTCGTACGTGTCGGGAGTCGCTACCTTGCCGCATCGCGAGAAATACGGCTAACAGAGCGCTGTCCATCGCCACGGCGAGAGCCACGTGGCGCAAGCATGAATTACGAATCCGAAGCTGGCACCGTCGAAAATGCTCTTGAAGACGCGTGTCCGCGTGGAAATGTGCGGTAAAGAAGAGAATAACGCGATGATGAAACGATTCGGCGGTTCAAAGTGTCCAAAGTATGGGAGTCGATTTGGGAGCGCGTTATTTTGCGATCGACTCGTGCCTTTACATGCACGAATGAGGCAAATCGCTAACAAAGTTACATCCCTTTATCGCTCGTACTGTTTCTTACGTTCACGTTGCTTGGTTGAGTTAAGGGGACTGGAGGGTCAGATTGCTGAAAAATCGTGCTTGTTTTTGACAATATTCTGCGATGAACTGAATAAATGTGCAAGAATGTAAATTTTAGGTATATTTATACAACATGTGAAGAGTAGAAAAATTTTGTTTATTAACAAATACTCGTATAAATATACGATATATATAGCTGAAATATACTCTCCTTTTTTTTTCAAGTTGTCGTTTTTGCGGTAATATCTCGGCTCTCGGTGGTCCGATCAGAGCGAATTTTAGCTAGAAATCTTAAGGAGGCTTATCATTATCCGGTGAAGCATTATGAAAAAAAAAATCGAACAAAATTAACAAAATAGCAGCTATTATTAGGAAAAAATTCAAATTTTTCAGTTCTTTTACAATAAAAACATTAATATCTCGAAATGAAATATTTTGACGGAGTTGTCTATGGTTCACCTGAGAGCCAGATGAACAAATATTGCTTTAAAATTTCAAATCGATACGAAGCTCAGTTTCGGAGAAATCACTGCAAAAAGTTGAACAATAAAATTTCGAGAGAAACGCGTTTAAAATTTAAGTGGACGTATATTGATATGAATATTTGTTAATAAACAAAATTTTTCTACTCTTCATATGTTATATAAATATATAAAAATTCTCATTCTTGCACATTTATTCAGTTCGTCACAAAGTATTATGAAAAAACAAGCACGATTTTTCAGTAATTTGACTCCTCCAGTCCCCTTAACGCGACGTTGAAAAACGGACCAAACGCCTTTTGTCGAAGGAGACGAGATTTCTGGTTCCTCGGATGGAATTTTCATAAGAGAGCCGGAGAATCTTTTTGTTTGTTTTTTGGACGAAAATGTCCGAAAATAAGTACAGGTCGACATGTAATCGGAGATTCACGAGGTCGTGATTATTCGCTACCCGAATGACAACCAAGTGCGAATGCCGGCCGAAATTTCGACTCGGTGTATCCCTGACACCGTAATCCCAGGCGCACGTATCGAGGACATCAACGCGCGGACATGAACGTGACATGAAAATCAGAAGGGCACGGCGTTGAAGATGCGTCAGGTAAGAAGGTCAACGTGTACTCTTCCACTCTTTTCTCTTCTCTCTTGTCTTTCTTTATATAAATTCGAAAATATTAAACGCGCGTCTCTCGCAGTGAAAGGACAGTCCTCGGCAGCTTGGCGAGGCTGGAGAGAGCCGGCGGAAGAAGGAAATACGTGATAGTCGATAGCGAGGGCAATCGAACGCCTTCGATGCAACATTATTGTACTAACGAGCGAGCCTAGCAACTTCTCGCAGGAACGTGGCTTCTTTACTTTTCGGCCAATGAGCCTTCCGTCTCTCTGTCGCACAGACAGCGAAACTTTCGGCTTATGTACGAAAAGTCATATATTTACAGGGAGAAATACAGCTCGATGCAGTATTCTATTTTTACTCTGGCATAAAGAGGAAATAAAGCCGACGGAAGGTGACGATCTCACACGCCGTATTTATTCCTGTGCCTTTTATATTCGCCGATCTTTCATTCATGTTTATTTCACGTGAAAGCGAGAGACGCTGTGTTGTGCGTTGTACTCGGCTGATTAAATAAGTCCACGAGGACGTGAACTAAAATCGCCGCTTGCGGGATCACGTGTGTGCAGTTGACCCCGCACTTTTCGAATTTTGTATTTTTTCGAATTGTCCTGCCACATTGTGTGCTATGTTTGTGTCGTATCGTGTCGCAATCCGCAATTCTGTAACTCAAGGTGTACTCAAGAAAATTAAGAAAAACTAAATTTTTGGTAGCCCCGCACTTTTCGAGTTTTGACGTTTTCTTTATTGTGCCGTATTGTGCTGTATATGTTTGTGCGCTGATTTGTGCTGACAACTTTCGAAGTTGCGAAAATGTGAAAAATTTTTTTTGCGTCACCAATTTTTGCAAATTTTTTTTGTAATCTGAGTAGTTTTCGATACATCTCTGTAGTGGTTTCTTATTCTTATGTACTCGATTAGCACAATTCAGCACAACTTGCAGATTTGCGATAAATGCATTGTAGAAAAAGTTATTTGTTAATTTTTATTTTAATTTTAACATTTTTTTCTACCGAACGAAAGGAGATACATTCAAACGGCACAATGCGGCTCAAATTAGTAGGAATTCACAAACAAAAATTGGGTTCATTCGGACAAAAGTGCGGGACTGGCAAATTTTCGTTTTTATTTTTTTTTCTCAAATGTCATTGAAGTTATCGGCCTCGCGTTTGCGACAAAAATCAGCACAGACATAGTACAATACGACACAATAAAGAAAAATTCGGAAAGTGCGGGGCTATAAAAAAAATTTAGTTTTTCTTAATTTTTTTGAATACGCTTTGAGTTATAGAGTTGCGAATTGCAGCACAATACGGCACAAACACAAGCACACTGCAGCACAATTCGAAAAAGAATACAAAATTCGAAAAGTGCGGGGCCAACTTCACACACATTGTGGAATCTTGCGACAGGACGATCCGAGATGGAAATGATGAAATATAAGTCCTTTTCCTAAAGAGAGAAAGAGAGAGAGAGAGGGAGAAGCAGCGGGTGGTGAGTGTCGACAAAAGCGGAGGAAGCAAAGGGAAAAAACGTGTGAAATGATGCGGTAGATAAACGACAGGACCGTAGATTCGCCGTAGGATATCGCACGGACTCATTGCCTTTCATGAAGGCGGCAAGAGTATTTCCAAGACCGATGGTCAATTCCGGATCTCATCCAATTCTTTTCGTAAAGTACACCGCCCCGAGCCCCGGACAGATTATAAATAAAGATGAGGAACAGAGGGAATAAATGTAACCGAGTGGCGATACGCTCTCGGAACTAGTTTCTTAATTTTCACCAAGCGCGACCTAGCGTCGGCTGATACGCAAGCAAACGGCGTCCCGTTGTAAACGTGGGGAGGAAAGTTTTGACCCCCAAAGAGCATGATCTCCATTGAGAACGATGCACGAATGCGTCGCGCGCGAGTGAAATTTAAATTCGGCGTGACGTTATTCTAATAGAGATTGAAGCTACTTCGGGTCCAACGTCGCTATTAGCCAACGATGAAACACGTCCACTTTTGCCAGTCGCTAGATAAGTGAGTTAGCTGGTGGTGAGACGAAAAGAATCATCAAATGAAGAAGCATAAGCAGCTGCCAGCCAGTAAATCCTAATCCACATGGCCGTAGCAAGCGTTTTGCTTTAAGCCTACTAACTATAACGTAATTTTCGACTAAAAGTGTTTCCCACTGTCCAAAGTCGTAATCCTTAAGCTTTAAGCGAGCTGATTTCAGCTTCTCTGAGATTGTTATGAAACAACGTAACCCCTTCATTTCGACTCGCTAAATAATTTTACAATGCTACTGGCAATATATGGCAGTTAGTTTCACAGCATAAATAGCGCCACCTACTCTGTCATATCTAATGTGTAATGGCTGGATCATATTGTACGCTTCGACCAGTCGATGGCAATCGGCCAGCGACGTCGAAATGATGTAACGAGCTGGAAAATTTATAATTTAGTCTAGCGTCTCTAGTTACTAGCTTTTCACTCCAGCCGATTAGTTACATCGCTGCTCGGACATTCTATATACCAAGGGCTCTGTCAAACTCTTCTGTCCCTTCGCACCCCTTACATCTCATCGCGCGCGGAAGAGCGACCTGGGGTCGCTAGGTTTCGCGCGAATTGAATAAACCTTACGACTGCGTTTCCAGGGGAGGTTCGCTTCCGTATTAATTATAGCGCAGGTTGAGAGCAGCATCTGCCGGTGACGGCATCGTCTCGTACGACGAGAAGGTGTGCGCAAGGAGATGGGGTGTCGGAAAAGGGCGAGAACGAGAAGGGGTAGAGGCAAAGGAAGTAGAAGATGCGGAAAAGCGCTTCTGGAGGAAGGATGGTAAGGAAGAGAGAGAGAGAGAGAGAGAGAGAGAGAGAGAGAGCGAGAGAGAGAGAGAGAGAGAGAGAGAGAGAGAGAGCCAGGACCCTCGATGCGGTGGCGCACAATAAAGAAATTCCACGATTTCCAGCGGGATGATACCGGACGCGAGCGCGTTGTCATCTTCGCATACCACCACCACCGTTCGGTCGCTCGCTCGCTCGTTCGCTCGTTCGACGTTCAACGAAATGCGAGCTCTTCGATTTAATGAAATCCATCGGCGCCAAGCCACCCCGGCGAATCGACATCATCTCGCGCGTGGGAGATACCCCGTTATCGCCTGAAAAATTAAAAATTGCCATCCGAAGCGCCTGTCTCTCTCTCTCTCTCTCTCTCTCTCTCTCTCTCTCTCTCTCTCTCTCTCTCTCTCTCTCTCCTCTCCCCTCTTCCTCTCTACCTTTCTTATACTCTCTTTTTTTCTACACCAAGCGAATCGAACTCGACCGAGCTCTCCTCAGGAAAGGCACTCACACGTGTGCGACAGCAAATTATATTTTGCCGAGAATACTCAGAAATCAGTTGATTCTCGCGTAAAAATCTCAAGAGACACGATCTTATTCCGATCCGCGATTCCGCAGATGAATTCGCGCTCGATATTGATCGAACTGCGAGCAGCGCGACAGACGCGACGATGGTGGATGATGGGGGGTTAATGATTTTGCGGGATGACGCGATTAAACGCGGCTGAAGCTTCTCGCGAGAGCACTTCGAGATCGATCGTCAGTTGCCACGAGCAACGTCGCTCGATCAGGCTAACTATTTCGAAAAAATCGCAGTGGGCGGAAGGTCGCGACGCGAGTCGAGCGGCCTGCGTCCACCCGGGCCGAAAAATAATCATGTCCTCGTGGTAAAACAAATTCTAATAATTCGTGGAGCACGACGACGATGTTCCTCGCGCGCGGCTAAGTCGCGCGCCATCGCTTCTTAATCCATTGCTCGCTCAGCTTTTCGGCGTCTGAGCGACGAGAGGACAACGAGACTCATAAAACTGATCGGCGTGAATGCGGAAAGGCGATTTGCGGAATCGCCGCGCTACAGAAGACGACGGCCGATATCGAGTTGGACTCGCGAGAGGGAGGCCTACGTCGGCGGGATGGAGAGAGCTTCCCTTGAACGAAAGACGAAGGAGAGATGCTGAAACGGACGAAGCCACCCCGTAGTTGCTACGTCGTCGCACGAATTAAATTGCGACTACCGAACGAAGCATGTCGACTGTCTTCGTGGCCTCGGCGAGAAGACGCCGCGCGCGACTCTGGCGAGAGAGACCGTGCGGGTCGTAACTCGCGACTCCCCCGTCGTATTTGCAGGTAGTGTTGACTCATTGAATTCTATTCATCGAGCATCCGAGTTGCGCGTCACTCAATTACGCGTTTTCTCAGCCTCGCGCTTTCTCTCTCTCTCTCTCTCTCTCTCTCTCTCTCTCTCTCTCTCTCTCTCTCTCTCTCTCTCTCTCTCTGTCTCTCTCTCTTTCGCTCCCTCTCTTGCCCTCTCTTGCTTCCTCTCTAGCTACGTATATTCGGGGGACGAGTCTTTCATGGCCCCTCGATTTCCGCACAATGCATGCTATTTGGCATCCTATTGTGCTCGCTGACTCGCTCGTACATCTGCGACACCGGTTATCAGAGATTATCGACATCTTTTTGCGACTTTAAAATCACGCTCGGTGAAACACTGGAATTCTTTTGTCCTTGTCGGAGCAAGCGAAAGCTCAAGTGCGTCGAAATTAATTCCTCCGATTTCACACCCGTGGTATTATCTAAGCGAAATTATTAATTATTAAATTATCTGAGCACATGGTATTATCTGGCGAATATCTAAGTTTTTACAATTACAAAACGTTAGAATTAAAATGCATCAGTAAAATTTCTGTTAGTATTGATTAATTGGTAAAATTAATATTTCTCTGTCTACAGATGTCATCTCTCTCGCGTGAAAGCGAGATTCGATCGTAAAACTCAGTCGCAAGCGGCAACAGGATGGACGCAATGAACATCAGGCAGGATTTCCATCGCCGACGGGATAACGATAAAGATATCCGAGGTGGCACGTGGGGAACATGGTCGTCCGCTCCTCGCCATCATTCATCGTGAAATTAGATCGTAACAAAGTGAAACCCTCCTAGAAGAAAACTTCAAGTTGATTATCAAGATTATCAAGTCAATAAACCCCAAAACGGAACAACTCCCAGGGGGCTTTAACTTCCTTTAACACTCTCCTCTACACATTAACTTGTACTCTTTTGGTCCTAAAAATCTTACAACGTACTCCCGGAAAAATGCTCCTTATCTCTTCTATTTCTCTCATATCTTAGTCACTAAACTCATGGAAATAAAAGAAGGAAAAAGAACACTCGCAGCAAGCGACTTTTAACGGCATATTATGCTCGACGTAATAACGCAACGAGCGATTACGTAAACGCCGATTAAGTCTAACGACGAGCGATTGATTCGCCTGGCCTCATCTAGTCGCAAGAATCGCTAATCAAAATAATCCGACCCGGATTGCCGATGAAGGGGCTGGCCCTGGGCGATCTCAACGCGACCTCTCCAGGTAACAACGCGTTGTCATCCCGATGATGAGCTTCGGGCCAGCTCTGTCCGGGCGTTACTCGGGCGCTAATCGTCCGTCGCGTGCGAGAAAAAGCCGCGCGGCTGAAACCGATTAGCGGCGACTCCTTTAGCAACAAGTTGCACCTCGTGTGTTTTCCCCGGAGTTTCCTAAAATCAACAAGTGAACTCGCTTCCTGCCTGGAATTTCTATATTGCTTTCTCGTTCGACTCCACAGGTGGCAAACTGGCAACCAGGACGACTTGCTGAGAAGCCGCGCGTCGCGTCGGTCCGTCGTTATTTGCCTGCCTCGGCGAGTCGTGACGGAGAACTCGCGTGACGGAGGAAACGCGCGCGTTCTATCTCTCTCTCTCTCTCTCCTGTTGCTGCACTCGGCCGTTGTCGAAAATTTCAGCGGGCCGATGTCGAGGGTAGCTGCGCGCCGCCACGCCCACGTAACCCGCGACGCGACAAAATGCACGGCGCTATCCTTATCCGCGGAATGTGTTAAGCGCCGTTTTAATAAAGAGCCGACGACCGAGCGATGAGGACTCATATAAAGAATTCTTCGCGATCTTTGCATTCCTGTGTAGCCTCGAAGTAAATTCCGCGTGGCTCCCGCGGATTCCTAGGTCGACCGTGGCCGGGGAATCTTGATTACGTTCGTGTGCGCCGTGTTAGACCGAAAATTACGAAACGACTCGGCTCTCATTCAGCATTTATGCCTCCCCGCGCGCACCTTGACTCGGCGCAGGACAGGCTCGAAGTGCAGGGCGGGGAATTGTCTCGATTTTCGCTCAGCACCGCGAGATCATTCGGACTCGAAGATTTCGGATTTCTAAGCGATTCTGGGGTATAGAGAAAAACGAACAGTCGCGAGTGACCAGTGCCGATTCTGCAGAAGATCGACCGATTCGTAAAAAGGGTTGAAAAGAAAGCCAGAGGGAGAGAGAGAGAGAGAGAGAGAGAGAGAGAGAGAGAGAGAGAGAGAGAGAGAGAGAGAGAGAGAGAGAGAGAGAGAGAGAGAGAGAGAGAGAGAGAGAGAGAGAGAGAGAGAGAGAGAGAGAGAGAAGAAAAAAAGAGAGTTGGCCAAAAAAGCGGTAGTAACAGAGGGCGTCGACTTGCAGCTCGATGAAGGGAGACAAACGGCCAGAATAATGTCGAAATGAACCGCGCGAAAGAGGAACTCCCTGACTGCCGGGTGGGGAACACCGAGAGGGGAAGAAACAACAAGCGGGGAGGTAGGGCGAAACGTTCATTAACTTATTCATTATTTTCAAGGGGAAAAAAGGAGGCGCGGTGACAAAGAGCGAGATGAAGGGGAGGGCAAGTACAAAACAGAAGTATCACATTGTTGTTACGTTATGTCAATGTGCGCGTTACGTGCGCGATGCGTACATGTGGGTGGGCGTGTATGCCTCTGTGTGTGTATGTGTGTGTGTCTGTGTGTGTGGGTATGTAGTCGCGTGTGTAATAGTCGTATGCGTATATGCGGAGAACAAAGAGAGACGGATAGAGAGAGCCGAGAGGATGGCGACAGGCAGCGCGAGAGGGAGGGAGGCAGCGGGAGCGAGAGAGCGAGGATAAGAGAGAGAGAGACAGAGAGAGAGAGAGAGGGGCGCAAAGTGCCGGGGTGAAAAGCGGGGAACCCAGTGACCATGCGCCCTGTGGCGGCTGGGGGCTTCTGGATCTTTTCGAGGATCAAGAAGAGGACGTCGAAGAAGCACGGGAGACGCAGACGGTGGTGGACAGAGAGAGCGACGGCTCCGGGCCGGTAGAGCGAGGTGAGATGCACCCTTATCGCCTTTATCGCTCTCAATCGTCCGTGCAGTTTCTATCGGGGTGCCCCGACGCTCCTCGCCAGCCGGGACGCGGCCTCGACGACTAGCAACGATAGCGGCGATACAGGAGGACCGGAGAACGCTCGCTCCGAGAGAACCGGCCGACACACCGGTGAGTATACCTTGACGGAAAAACGTTAACGTTACGCAGTGAGCGATCTCCCGGACCCGGAAGCGCGCGATAGTCTCGCGAAAATTCGAGCTGAGGAGGGCGTGTGACTTTCGGAAATGTTTTACCGGACGTCGCGGATGTCCGCCGCGGTGACAATCGCGATGCGTCGAACCGCGCGCCGAGAATGTTTTTACATTTATTTATCTGTGCATTTTCGCGTTATGTGCTGTGCCAGCGCCGATTAAACCTTTGCAATGTTGCACCTGTGACTAAAAATACAAGATGACGCTGAGAGAAAGAAGCTGAAGAAAATTCAGAGTACTTTTTACGTCGACGTTAAATCCTTCCGAAACGACGACAGTCGTTTCTGTTGATTTTGCACGGCTACTCAAAACAGCGTATATTATATGTATTTATTATGTACTCGTTCACAGACGTGTCGCATAGAGCAGCCTAATTGTTTCGAATGACAGAGGGCGGCGGGGGGAGGAGGTTAAACGGCCACATAGAAGAGTTACCACATTGTTAAATGTTAATAATTCGTGTTGCGGTACTGCGCGTTTAAATTGTTCGGTGGAAGTATTAGATTTGACTGAATTACCAATTACCAGATGATCAATAATTCTGACTTATAAATAACCCGCTGTGACAAATTACTTATTAATTAGAACGATGGTTATTGCGTGTAACGTAAATTTGATTGTAAAAGGCCAACTTGTACGCGCAAGCGGACGTCCTCATTTCCCGGGTTAAACGAGTGAACTTCAATTTTGGACCAATTTTCATATTCTCGAACAATAGTAAAAAAAAAAAAAAATATGTGTCTCGACGCAGTGCAAAAATATCTCTCCACACTCCATTTTCTGATAGCATAAATGTTACGATATTATTTGAAGGCAGAGTACCACATTGATTTAGCGTGTGTCAAATCTTGCTCATCTGAATCCATTCAATTAACGGTTCGAGGCACCCGTTTTAGGAAAAAACAACACCGAAACTCGCGCGTATCAAACGCAGCATGCGGATGTCGTGTACTGATTCCTTAACGATTCCTTAAGTCTTCTCTATGTAACTCAAATAACTCATTATTAAATATCAAAATAACATCGCGATTCTCTCGCTCCCCCCCTCTCTCTCTCTCTTTCTCTCATACTCATACACTTCCAGTACTTCAGCGTGACCGTTCAATTACGAGCTCGAATTATCCCGTCGCGAGGCTACCGTTCAGCAACGTTAGTCCGAACCAGGAATTCGGTAATCGCGCTTAGCGTTCAAGTCACCACGGTATTAATCGCGCTCTCGCACTCGGTACTCGACATACGTATGTGTTGTGCGCACGGGGTGTCTACGGGACACCGCTATTCATCCTGGCTGAATTTTCGCCAGTGTCTTTGACTCGTTGACACGTCTCCGAGGCACGACCGGGACACTCGTGCTGATCCCTTGGTCTCGTAAAACCGGATTTCCCGATCGCGATCCACGGCCGAGAACAAACGCTCTCATTTCCACGTGTCAGCCGCAGCCACGGGGCTGATCTTTCCCTTCGCGAGTTCACGTGAAAGCGTAGTCGAACGACCAAGCGCGGGAGGGTCGTCGACAGACGCGGAAGACGCGAGACGTCATCGCACCAACGGCTGCTTGGAGAGAGAGAGAGAGAGAGAGAGAGAGAGAGAGAGAGAGAGAGAGAGAGAGATCGTTCTTCCTCCGCAGACTGCACTAGCCCCGTCAGCCGCGTCTCGTTTCGCGGAGAGAAACGTTGTTTTCTCGATATCGCGGTACTTCGGGAGGTTGAATTTGATGAAGACGATCGCGGGGTAGGATAACGTTGCTCGGACAATGCTGATAACGAACAATGAAGTCTCGCGTCGCGTAAGTTGTCGTCAAGTTCAATCGTGCCATTTACACGGACTTGGGCAAGGTAGACTCTTTCGGGAAGCCTCGCTGGGACTTTGAGCAGGATGAGAAGGCGATTTTCGTCCCTTCATATCTTCTCGTTGCCGGCCGGCTCCTGAGACGGGAACACAGTGATAGAGAGTGAGTGTGTGCGTGAGAGGAAAGAAAGAGAGAGAGAGAGAGAGAGAGAGAGACAGAGAGACAGAGAGAGAGAGAGAGAGAGAGAGAGAGAGAGAGAGAGAGAAGAGGGTCGCTCCAACCTCGTAAGGTTAATAGAGTGATCGGTAACAAGGTTATAAAGCAATCTGCATAACCCTGTCCAGTACTTTACCCGACCTACGGGTTTCACGTTACTACGAGCGGTGTCGTAATTACCAGCTTTAATGCGATTACCGGATCGACAAGGCCGGTAACCGTGAAACTCCGTCAAGTCTCTCTCTCTCTCTCTCTCTCTCTCTCTGTGTCCCCCTCTTACCACCCGGTTTTTAATTACCTCGTTTTTTTCTCGTAATTAATTCTCGCGTGAGTCTCGCTAAAAATCTCAGTACGACAGAAAATACAAAGTGGTTCGAAGTATGACGTGTTCAGTCGTCTTCGTAGATTTTAACCCTTTCACATATTTTCACATACACACACACACACACATACACACATGCGCGCGCGTGCGCGCGCAAACGTAAAACTTCGTTTAGGAGAAAATAAAATTTGAGGGAAATCGACGGAGAAGCGCGGTGCGATTATTATTTCGGATCGGTATAACTGTAGCGATGCAACGAAACGCACGGCGTGCTTCGCTCCGCTCGCGTTTCGTGCGATCGGCAGAAACGCGTGAAGAAAGAGGCGATAGGCAGGACAGCGGCAAATTCGTTTACGCACGATCGAAGACGTAATTCTATTTCAGGATTGCGTGTCTGACCTAAAGTCTCGTTTCACGGCTATCCGAGTTTGATTTACACCCGATCCCTTCCTCGTAGTCGCGCGTTTCGACGCGCGAGAAGCGGAAGAAACGTAACGCATTGCCCGGACTCGAATGGCTTCTAATTTCGCGAACAACCCGGCGTGTGCTGAATTGAAATTTATCTATGAAGCCGAATGCGCGATATGGGGAGGAAAGTCTGCAGCGCTATTACAAACTGAGCGTAAACGGATGCGCCTCTTTCGCACACTATTCATACCCTGACGCTCCGAAATGCGTCGACATCCGATCGTAGAAATGTCTTCCGGAAACGAACGTGATTTTTGCATTCAGCGCGCGAAGGAGACTGATCGAGTTAACGTGACAACAAACGGACCGAACGCGTTCTGACCGAATGGAGGGGAATTTCTGGTTCGTGGAACCGAATTTACTTCGTAAGAACTTGAAATTCTGTCTCCCTCAAGCGGAACGCATTCGGCTCGTTTATTGCGACGTTAATTCAAGCAAAGCTTCTTCGCCGTGAGTGTTACGTTTAACAAACTTCTAATTTTCTACGCGGCTATCATAATAGCCGCGTGACACATAATGTCATAACGTAACAAAATACCGCGAGGTACGCGAGGAAATATTGTAATCGCGCTAATAAATATCTGACTCACGTCCTAGTCAAGATCTCATCGACCTTGGAGACGTAATCCTTATTTAGCTTCTGAAGACACGTATGTTATGCCTGAATGAAAGCGTATAGTTTAGAGAAAACAATGGTGCACACCATAGAGAAAGGCAACACACGTTCGTCACGAGTAACAAAATACTTCGCATGTACCGATTTGTACCTCGCAGCGTAATGTCGCTTCATTGAACGGCTGAAATACCTTCGTCCGGCGATCTATCCCAATCTGCTGTATCGAGCAGTTCGACTATATTTTTTCGTCGTGAGCTTCCGCCGAGCCATTTCGCCGATGGAAACGCACGGGGAGCGAGCCTAGTGTGTAAATATGTTTTTCATTTGATACGAAATTGTAGATCGTATACGCGCGTATGTCGTATAAATAAAAGTCGCGGACAAGAATAGCGTTTCTCCCGTCGAGTCGGTGCGACTTGATTTCTCCCTCCGAAGCAATGATCCAATATTCCGTGTGTCTCAATCGAGACATCGAATAAATCAATTCCATCGCGTCGCTGCGAGCTCAACTCTCGTTTTTCCCAAATTCGGATTGACTGGTAAAAAGAAATCACTCGATGACACGGGAAATTACTCGTAACGTAATTGCCAGCCAAGTCACGCACACGTTCGTGCGTGTAATCGGGACAAATTTACATTTAAAAAGAAGAAATTAGTCGCAGTGGCCGCGAAAGCGGTAAATTTCGACGAGAAAGATCACGACGTCAATAAATAGCTTTAACGACGCCGTGATTAAGATGCGAATTAACGAAAGCGAAAGAATATTTGATCGTATAGACTGTGCGGCGCCATGCAATCTCGTATAATAAGTATATACGGCGTGTCTCCTTTTAATTGCGTTCAAAACACGCTGAATTCCGCTCCGTTCTCAGAATAGCCTGGGGACGGAAATGTTGTCAATTTATCGGCACGTCCGCCTTCGTCCGGCAAAATTCACCAAGCGCCCGGGGAATAAACGGAGCTTCGAAATCGAGAGGACGAGCATCCCCGATTTTTCCTTCGCGGAACATCCCGTATAAAGGCATCGTTCTCCAATCATCTCGCGGCTCGACTTCTCCGCGTCTCGTACTGAGTTAATGAACAGATGGTGGCGTTATTATAATGTAGAGAGGACAGTAGTGCGTCGCGAGATAGCCGGCGGCGTGCACGCGGAACGTCGTCGCTGAAACGTTAACGTTAACGTACGATACCCTCCTCTACTTAATGTGTCGAAGCAAACTCGATTACTTGCGACAATGAAGACGCAAGTGTATCTCGTAATTCAAAATACCGAAATACGCGTAGCGCACGTGTCGTCGATTGCACGATCATTGACTGTAACGAGCGACGCGCGTCGGTTATTTTGTTTACTCAACGTGCTACATGTTGTATAATTTTTGTCTACCTGAACGTGTCGAGAGAAAGAGAGACAGAAAGAACTGAGCGTAGGAAAAGACTATTTGATATGTATCATTATTCATATCATCATGTATTATTATTTTTTGTTGCGTTCTCTCTCTCTCTCTCTCTCTCTCTCTCTCTCTCTCTCTCTCTCTCTCTCTCTCTCTCTCTCTGTCTGTCTGTCGTTGCAACGACAGACACGCAAGTTAATTCTGCACGAAGTTCGAGATATTCCCGAATCGAGACCATAGTGTCCCACGATCAGACTGACGACGACGGCGGCGGAACTTCGTAACACACTGATTTTATATAGAGGTAATGTGATTTCACGACGAGACGTAATTCGCTTATCATGCAATATCGCGCGACAAAGAGAGGAGTCGCCCCATCTACCGTCTTCGGCATAATTGCTCCGGGTTACGATAAAGCGTCATGTGAGGCACGACAGAGAGAATGACAGCGAGGATTAGCGCGTACGTTATGCATGCGTGCATCTATCTACATTGGAAAATAATCATGTTTTACATACAAATTTTACATACAAATTATTTACACCTAAAAAGTCAGTGGTATACTATACGAAACAGCCGTTTTCTACGTTCAGTTCTATCTGTCTCTCTTTCACTCGACACGAAAAAAAAAACAAAAACTGAGAATAATCTCAGCAAAGTGAGAGTTTTACTAATTTTAGAGGAATCTCACAAGAATTTATATATATTATTATTAGTATATATCATATTATTATTATATCGTTAATCTTCGTGTATATACATAAAATAAATAGCTAATAATTAATATAACAAACATTTACAAAGATAAAACCGATATGCCGCGCAGATATCTAGAAATTTGTTCTCCAAAACGATAAGTACCATTAGAAAAGAAAATGAACAAGTGAACGCGAAAAATTGTCCCTCGCGAAGCTTCACAACAGTAAAGACACCAAAATCTCCATTCAAGGTTTCGGTCATTGACCTACTTGTTGAGACCCAAAGCAACAGTTTGCCCTTTAAGCTATCTGCATCTCTCTCCCCTCACAGCGGCATCTCGTCTCTCCTTTCAAAGCTTCTTATCGATAGTCTCTCCCCATGTATTTTCTTATTCGTAATTAATCGGCTATTCTTAGGTACTCTTTTCCCTCCCTCCGGCCCCTACATGGAGATTTTATCATATAAAGAACTAAAATTACACGTATATCCTTACGCAAAGCCATTGATTATTGAAATGTATTATTATCGCAATATTAAAGCTTCTAACAATGATGTAAAATATTCAAATGTTTTCATGCAACTTCACGGAAACTTCCCATGCGACAGAATGGAGATACCAAAGGGAAAACTCGGTGACGCGGAACTATGTTTCTATTATTGCGATCGGAAATTCGCTTGAATATTTGGCTGCGTGAAACTCGCTTGAGATAATTGCGAACAATTGGTCGAATAAAAATCCGCTATAGGAATCTTCCTGTTCTTACAATCCCAGACAATAGAAAAATAGATTACGCAAATTGAGATTCTTCTCCCCCGAATGATCGAGCCTCTTTAATCAACGTCGTTCAACAGCGATATTGTCGAACGGAGATTCACGAGTGAGTGACAGACGATGACCTCACATTAACCAAGGGAAAAAGTCAGTTCCGAGCTCGTCAAAGAATCGGTGAATAATACGAACGACGATGGAAACGGTACAACGAGACGTGCAGCAACTGGAACTAATTGGTTCTTAAAGTAGGAACTAACCCTACGCGGACCGCAACTTCGTCTACGGAACAGCGACAGAAACTTAAAGGACACTTCCCTCCCATTCCTCCCGTCATCGCCTTGCCTATACCTTCGCTATTGTACGTATTGTACGAGAATCAACCTAATGTCCGTAATTAGGATCAAATAACGTAGTCGAATGCTCAATCACAACTAGCGAAACGCGATAATTAAAAAAGCGTGCGAGCATTATGTAGAAATTTCTATTCATAATATCAAATTTGTTAAATTCAGGGAGAGAGAGAGGGAGAGAGAAGGGAATATATATCAGTCCTCAGTATTAATTCAAATAATTTTCACTTCTGCGCGCACAGATTGTTTCGGGCAATGTTTTTTCAACAATAACGCGGAAATTTGCCCGAACGAGCTATCCACCGAATAATTAAATCGGATATAACGATTATTACGCTAATTACTACTCTACGGAAGCAACACTCCTGTCAATTTTCGCTTTTAATTACGTAATTTTAATTACGTAATTAAAATGTTAATTACGCGTAGCAAAAAATAATTTCTATCGACACCTCGCGCACCGAAACTCGTCTATATGAGAGACTCAATCGCCTGTTTTACTTTTAAACTGTTCGCAGTAGAGTAAACTCAATTTCGGAGCGTATTACTGCGTTCGGGAGAAAAAGAGAGGGGGAGGGGGGAGGGGGCGGCAGGATCGGCAGCACTTTCTATTTTCGTCATTATATGAAAAATCCTGACGATCGCGAGGCCGCGAGAGCGCGGAAACGGCCGGCTACGCGGAGTGGTCACGTTTTACAATAAATTTCGCTCGCTGACGGCGCGACACGGCTTTTCTATTAGCTCAAACGACAAAACTTTGGCCAGTTGATTTCGTGTAGGCGATACGAGCGTAATCTCATAACTCCCGTATATGTGTGTGTGTGTGTGTGTGTGTGTGTGTGCATGTGTGTACACACACGCGCGCGCATATCATCACACCGCTGCGCGGTGCCGCTTGACATAACGAGCGTCGATGAGTCGGCGGATCCGCGAGCCACTTCATCAAGCGGCGTTACCGAGGAGCTGTCAATCGCAAAACGATCACCCTGTCAAACCCTTTCAATGACTCGTGAACTCGCTTGTCAATGCCTCTCCAGAGCTTCGCGAGCTCGAGTCGCCGGCACCCATATCCTGTAGGCTTTACATCGCGCTTCAGTCGGTCTCCGAAATTCAAAGCTCGTCGTTGCGTAATTACGCGCCAGCGAGTCGAGTTTATTGGCTGTAACACAGCGTCGAGCGAGTGTCGCTGTCGGCGAGAGGGGATGCTAAAAAAGATACACTGTGTACATTCGCTATAAATATCTCGATCGTGCGATCGGAGCACCCCGATCCGGTTCACTTTTGAGCTTGTTCCAGCGCTACGAGGGAAAAATAGCGCGGATGCGATCGTAAAGAAACCCAAGTGTCTCTTTCCGTATTATGTTCTTCTCTTTTCCTCTCTTTTTCTTTTTTTCTTTTTGAGCAATCAACGGGAGAATGAGACGGCCGATTAAAAGAGTCGCGCAGTTCTGGGACGAAGAGGGATCAAGTCGAGTCGCTTGGGTGTGCACCTCGAGTGCCTCGACGCGCTTTCTACGCGAATCGACAATCACAGGCGGACGGATAACAAATTAGCGCGTGGTCGCGCGCGCACGAGGGAGAGAGAGAGAGAGAGAGAGGTCTTCGGAGGACCGCAATATTTAGCGCGACGCGATGTAGCTCGAGATCGATCGACGTTTCCGGAGGGAATAACCAGTTGCGGAGACGCGAAACGTCCGACATCCCGGCGAGTACGCATCGAGCACCGAAAGCTCCGGCACAAACAGAATCGCCTTGCGGTCATTCTTCGTCGTAATTACCGGCAAGATAAGAGAAAGAGAAGAAGAAGCAGAAGAACACGAGAGAAGGACGAAGAAGAAGAAGAAGAAGAAGAAGAGGGGTCGAGGGGGGAGGGAGTCGGAAGGGAGTCAGTCATGGCGGAAGGTAGCGGAGCTTATAAGTGGCACGAGTGGAAGCGGTCTTTCCCGAGAATAATGCGCGGACCCCGGGGAGTTGGCTTTCAGGGAAAATGCTGATTGCTTCCCCGCTCACGCTCCTTTTCCTTTCATACCAATTCTCCATCCGCCTATCCTAGCCGCCATCCCCCTCGCGTACGTATACCCTCTTCTGCCCCTTCCCCTCCTCGTCATCCTTCTGCGCGCCTCATCCTTCTCCTCCCATGCTATCAATCTTCGACTTCGTCAGCAGCGGAGACGTATATCGCCGTGTGGCCATCTCGCGCGTAATGCGTGCGTGTAGGCTTCGTACTCTCTTCTCTTACCGGACCTTAAACGTCTCTTATCTCGCGATACCAACCGCCTCGCTCTCTTTCTCTCCCTCTCGCTCTCTTTCTCTCCCTCTCTCTCTCTCTCTCTCTCTCTCTCTCTCTCTCTCTCTCTCTCTCTCTCTCTCTCTCTCTCTCGCTCTCTCTCTCTCTCTCTCTCTCTCTCTCTCTCTCTCTCTCTCTCTCTCGCTCTCTCGCTCTCTCTCTCGCTCTCTTGCTCTCTCGCTCTCTCTCTCTCGCTTTCTCGCTCTCTCGCTCTCTCGCTCTTTCTCTCCCTTTCTATCGTATGCGTGTCTCGTCGAAATCGGACGTAGGGGTGCGCTCGTCGGGCTTATCGTCTGATAATTTCTCTCGCTGTGAGACGCGCGATTATCCGTTTCGTCATTGCGTGCTCCACTTTGCAAATATTGCACGTCGCCTCTACAATTTTTACATACTGTTGACCGGACACAATCTTTTCTCGGCGAAGATGTCGCGGCCATTGCACCATATCAATTTCATGAGATTGATGTGTGATTTTCATTTCGTACACGGTATATATTTAGCTTAGTAATGGAATTTCTATCTATAGAATAGAACTCACGTGAAATTAACTTGAGGACGCAAATTCGTCGTCTCTGTCTTCCTCTGAAACTTCGCCCGCCAGGAGCCCCTCGCGAACAGGAAATCGAAGTCAAATATATGTACTTGAATCTTTTACTTAAATCACATCTACTTCGTTAATAAATTAAGCCAGGTACGCGACGGAGATGTGACGCGCTAAAATAACGTTTGAATTCGTCCCGGGGATTCCGTCGGATCCTTGCGCTCAGCTCTCCTTAATAAAAATAGGGCAGAGCAATAGCGAGCGCGAGACAGTGCTGAAAGTCGCAATAGCCTTTGATGCTTTGCCTTTTCAGAGGACGAGCGTGAAAATTAGGTGGGCTAAAAGCGTGGGGTAACCGAGTTATTACGAATAAAAGAGGAACAGGCATCGTGCGCGCGCGCACACCGAGCGTCGAGCGGGCGAGTGGCAGAGGGTGGTGGAGGCATTAAAAGCCTGTAATTAATGCGGTTAATTGTATTGCGCTAAACGAACGCCGAGTCGATAGCGAGCGTCAGCGAGACGAAACGGAAGCGACCTTTCTGAAAAACCTTGGCAATTAAGACTGCACTCGATACCATCGTCCGGCTGTCACGCGTTACCGAGGCTGTTTGAGGACTCGGCGTCAAAAGGATCGCGAGAACGGTAGAAATAGAAATCTAAGGAGTAATTTCGCCCCCGAGCACGAGAAATTACTTTCTGCGCTAGCGTTGTTACGCGCACAGCGTTTTATAATATTATTAAACTTTCCCGGATAGGTTCCTCTCTCGGACGAAACATGATCCGCCAGGAACAACTGTCTCTTTTTTTTCAACATTAACATCATGTCAAGTACTCGCCGATCTTGTAAAAGTAATGTCACATATGTATTCCCACGAGTACTTAATCCGGCGCAAGCTGGCATTACTCGGGGAAATTAGATTTTGTCTACAGCATCTTCCTCCCCTTCTAACCCGAAGAATTCTCTTATTCTTTCTCCCTCTTTCTCTCTCCCTGCCGTCTCAATAAGAAAGATATTTCTGTCCCAATAGAGAAAATCATGCGAGAGAATCAGAGTCAAAATTGCTGATATTAATGTCCCTGACGACACTGCCGAAATAAATGTGTCATAACGTCACTCGTTATCGTGTTATCGTGTAAAATTCACGGATAATGGCGTCACTTTTGGAACTTGCATGGCGTCTAGGAAAATACGCAGACGAATACGACGGAATCTGACGTTGTTTCGGTCAAAGATGATTCGGCGCAAGATAGTGGAGTGGAAGCGAAATTGCAAAGGAGAGTGGATCGTAATTCTGACCACTTTCCGCAATTGACAGTTTTCAGCGAGAGCGATTTTGCCTTCTGTTAAGGCAGATGCGCCCTCGCCGACGTTCAGACTATTTCCGCGCCATTCAAGATTTCTTCCAACGGAAGTGACTCGGTTCTATCCCAGAATGTTGCTTGTGACTCTTAGATGCGACAGTAATGGGGAGAAAGGACATTTTATCTCTCGCGGCAATTTTGTGTGTGTGTGTGTGTGTGATCGTCGAAAAGCGTCATTAGTTACTTTATAAATTACGCACGTGTGTCCCGAGTGGAAATTTAAAAGCTCGTCATCACATGGCAATTTCTGGTTATTCGTTTCACGCGTTTAATTAACGAACCAAAACGTTCACTCGGGGCGTCTCTCGACATTTTGAGCATCTGCAGAATGCAATTAGGACTTACGAGGTGTCTCGGTTAAAGAACACGCTTTCCTCTTCTAGTCGCGATCGACGTTTAGTCGGTGTTTAACGAAAACCCGATCAAGGAGAGCCTCCTCGTGGTGCGCGAACACGCGCGGTCAAGTGTTGACGCAGCGCGACCCGATTCTTCGTCCTCGCAAAGGGAGCTTTTCACCGAAGAAGTCACCACGGGTGGCTTCGCGTAATTTCTGTTTGTCCGTCGTAATTTCTGCCGCGGAAACGACGTCAATGAAAAAGGCGGCGCGATGGCGAGTGCGTGTGTGTAAGTGTGTGTGTGTGTGTGTGTGTGTGTGTGTTTATCCGTGTGTGTGCTCAACCGCGCGAAATGTTTGTCCACGCGATGTCGACTTCGCACGAATTTAACGAGACGAAGTAACCGATCGATTGTCTCGTCGATTATGTCGTAGAACATCAACGGTGGGATAAAATTCGAGGATGGGAGGCGGGGAATGGAGCGGTTGGTTGCAACGATGCCGGGAATCCCGTAGGCTGGTCCTCATCATCGTTGCCATCGCACTGCTGCTGGACAATATGCTGCTGACGACTGTGGGTAAGTGCTTGTCTTTGCCAAATGCCACGGCACTGATTAAAACTAAGCGCAGTATTAATTAGCCATCCGTCGCGTTCATACCTTGACGATCAATAAAGGTGATAATGTCGGCTTGTTGCTTCGCTGATTTTAATGCGGCGAACGCAGCTTCACAGCAAGCGTATTGATTACAATAGTTTCAATAATTTCTCTCTCTCTCTCTCTCTCTCTCTCTCTCTCTCTCTCTCTCTCTCTCTCTCTCTCTCATATTGAAATTATAAATATAATTTCTTATATCTCAGGTATATTCCTTCCTGAGTTCTGGCGCGTCAACCTCGTATGGAAAAAGTTGAAGGTTGAACCAACGTGACGATAAACGAAACAAGCGCCTTTTGATCGAAAGAAATTTCTTACAAACCGAATTCGCGAGGAATAAAAAATTGTGTCTTCTTCAAGCGTTTGTTTCATATTAATTCAACAAATCCTTCTTCTCTATACAGGAATTTGTCGATAGTTTTTTTTCGTAATAATTGCACGATCTGAGCCACAATGAGACAACGCATGTTCATTACTGTTACTTATTCCTATTTGTATCACACAGCGTTAGATTGAAGTTAGATATCGTGTTCTCTGGCAATTCCTTTTCAGCCGAGTCGCGGAGCTGCCTCTTTAGGCTTACAACTTTAAGTTCCAGTGGGTCAAGTAGCGAGAACTATTAGCTTCATCACTTTCTCTCGACCGTCACGTGTGGTCGTAAGATCGACGGCTTTTAGAAGTTAAATCATCATCAGGACGAAAGATCCTTTGCGCAGTTTCGATCAACTTACCGAACGAATCAGATTATTCACTTCCCGAAGTTAACGCGCGAGGAAACGCGCGAGGAAACGCGCGAACGATCGACGCGTGCAAAATACAGAGATGGTATTTCGCGGGGACTTTTATCGTACCTCGGACATTTGACGTTTAATCCGTATTATCGCGCGGTTAACTCAGCTTTTAACACCCTCGCCATTCCGCCGGCATCCTATCGACAGCCGCCACCTCTCTGCGATCGTGCGAGATCTTATGTTTAATTCAGAAAACGTTCGTTTATCGCGCCAAGTCCGGTCTCGGAATCTCGGTGGAACGTATGGACCTCCGTGTATCGCGCCGCCAATCCGGATAAGTGGTCATGCATTTATGCAGCATCCTGTAGACCCGTGTGATCGTAACGTACAAACTCGCGCAAACGTCGCCCGCGCTTATCGAACAAATCGCGAGAGATCCACTTTCAATCGTTACCTGCATCGGTCTAAATGAATAAAATCCACACACACACACACACACACACACACACACACACACACATACACACACACACAAATACATACATACATATGTGGGACGCTACCATAAATTCTCGTGAAACGCGCGTCCTACTTTATACATGCTCACGAAACAAAAAGTTCATAAATCCTCATAAAATTCTCTAAATTCGGCCATTTTTAACGTTTAGCATAACGATTACTTGAGTTTCCCACGGTTTTATCGGGGTCAAAACGTATACCATGGTATGTATGTATTTTCATAAATAATTCGCCAATCGAATTTAAGATCGCGAAAGTATGAGTCTTAATGATGATAATTCTCAAGACGTTGGAGGAAGCATCGCGGCGAGAAAAAAAAATTAGGGTTGGAGGTGCTGGGATTTGAACCCAGGACTTTCAGCATGCGAAGCAGACACTCTACCACTGAGTTACACCCCCTGTTGGTAAAGAGTGTTTCAAATTTACTCTAGAATGATTAGAATATACTATCCTTAAATTTATTAATAATTTATTATTCATCTCCTACTACGATATTATGCAAAATAAGATGGCGTGTTATCGTCCATCATTGAAAGTCCGACTTACAGTGACTGGATAGGAGATTTAGTTTCAACGAAAATTTTTCCCCGCGGCAGAAATAAAAATTCTCTAGTAAATTAATCTCGGATCGCTTCTTCAATTTACACACACACGTTACTTGGATTTTTACAGTCCCAATAATACCGGAATTTCTCTATGACATCAAACACCCCAACGCAACGCTGGACAAAGACCTGGAAGGAAGCGCACCTCGTCAAACTACAGTCGCCACTACCGTCTCACCGACAACTACAACGACAGAAACGGCAATGTCAACGACGCCAAAATGCCCCTGCGCCCCGAACATATCAGTTCCTAACGGATTAATATTTCGACAACCCACCACGATAGACAACCCCGCAATAGACTTAGGTGAGGCATCCCTCGTTATTGATCTATTGTATTAACCTATTCATGTCGCAGTTATATACGTTTACACGAAATGTTTGCGGAGAGAGACAAGTCTTTTTTTTCTTTTCTACCTTTCTCACGCAACAATACGTTCTCTATGTTCGTTATTTTTAATTTCAGAAACTACTACGGCCAATCTCACGTTGTCAGAAATAAAGAAAAAAGAGCAGAGACACCGGGAATTACTGGAGGAAACTGTGGCAGTGGGAATGATGTTCGCTTCCAAGGCCTTTGTCCAATTGTTGGCTAACCCTATAGTTGGGCCGTTGACCCACAAGTAAGCCCTCTCATTTGTCAAATATACGAGGATACTTTTCAGTCCTCGAATGTATCAGATTGGCGTAAAAAAAAAATTCACCTAAATTCAAATAAAATTGGAAACGAAGTGACTCATGTCGGTCAAAGTAATTCTTATTGATCAAAACATAAAATATTGACGAAGCATTTTATAAGAAAGTGTGACTAAAGTAAGAATTTTATTAGAATCACTGACTTTTTTATGTTTCTATAAAATCACCAGGGACTTGATGAAAACATCAGTCGATTACTTTCCATAGCTATATGATTATACATAGATATATGACGTAAAGATCTACGTGTTTGCTTTCAGGATTGGTTACAGTATACCTATGTTTACCGGATTCATCATTATGTTCTTATCCACGCTGATCTTCGCTTTCGGACGAAGCTACGGTATACTTTTTTTAGCACGAGCTCTTCAAGGTATCGGGTCGTCATGTTCTAGTGTTTCCGGTAATTATATCGATATTGCTTCGTATTAACTTAAGTATTGTGACGCTGACAACATTATCTAATCAATTACTTCGAAACATTTTTTAATCAAATTGATGCAGACACATTGTCTCTCAACGCATATAAAAATAAGTATCATCAAATAAATGTATCTATCTTCTTTAGACAATAATAAGCTTTTTACTATAGTAACGTCGCTATTGACTTCAGAATCATTATTTCGAAAAGTTTAAGGGATTTGTTATAAATTTTCCACACAACACATACCTCTATTTCCCACGTATTACCACAAGCATCGGTGGTTCAGTGGTAGAATGCTCGCCTGCCACGCGGGCGGCCCGGGTTCGATTCCCGGCCGATGCAGCTTTATTTTTTGTTCTGCCCTCTTATTTGTTAAACTTATCAAAATTTTATTTTTAACAAACTGCTTTGTCAGCAGTTTTTTTTATTTATATCCTAAATAAATGCCCACATGCATAAAATTGTTCTGTTGTATTGCAAATGGACAAAATAAAAGATTACCGTCACTTTGTTTATATAATTAATTTTCTATAAATAAACAAAATTAAAAAAAAACTGCATCGGCCGGGAATCGAACCCGGGCCGCCCGCGTGGCAGGCGAGCATTCTACCACTGAACCACCGATGCTGTTGAGAACGTAGGAGAAATTCAAGGATAAGTGTGGTGAATATACATTTATGAACTAATATGAAAAATTAGAATGAATAATGATATAAGTGATAAAAAGGTGTACTATTTTTCTTCTATTGTCAATACGAAAGTCACTGCTTCGTCTATTTTCTGTAATCTAGTAGTCTTGAAAATCATGTCAAAATTCCCGGGATTAAAAATGTTTTCATTTATCTCCAGGTATGGGCATGTTGGCGGAGAGATATCAGGACGATAAAGAACGCGGTAATGCTATGGGCATCGCATTAGGTGGCTTGGCTCTTGGTGTACTCATCGGTCCTCCGTTTGGCGGAGTTATGTACCAATTTGTTGGAAAATCTGCCCCATTTTTAGTCCTTTCCGCGTTAGCTCTCGGTGATGGATGTAAGTGTAAACTCGCGACACACCGAATGAACGAAGCGTGATAATTATTCACGTTCTCTCTTCGAGATAGAATCGTATTGTCGCTTAAGAACGAAGATCATAGTTTGAGATTTGGTTTCGCCTGACACAACTTAATAACTTCTCGTAAAATCTTCAAGTATTGCAGCTCCTGATGCTTCAACCGTCGGTCGTATATACGGAAGCGGAACCGCCATCGTTGAAATCCCTCATCACCGATCCCTATATCGTTATAGCCGCCGGTATGAGAAACAATGATGAGAACTGCGACCTCAAAATATCGTGAATTTCGAGCGAGTTACGTAGGACGTATTTTGTCCTTGCATTTAACCCGCTCGAAATTTACAATTTCGGGGTAGACAGTGATATAAGACACGGCCGAAACGTGTCTCAAACGAGATTTGTATTTAGCATTCTGCTTTTTAATGTTCCAGGCGCGATCACGTTTGCGAATATGGGTATCGCTATGTTGGAACCGAGTCTGCCGATTTGGATGATGGACACAATGGGCGCGGACCGTTGGAAACAAGGAGTCACTTTTCTTCCTGCGAGCATAAGCTACCTGATCGGCACAAACCTTTTCGGACCGTTGGGACATAAAATGGGCAGGTGGGCCAGCCTCTAGCCTCTAGTAAACACACACATACAGGGTGTGCCGTAATTCGAGTAATCTCTAACATAGAATCACTATAATGGTGGTAGGACTGGTAGGACCAGGATGTCATATCGCCCGGATAGCTCAGTCGGTAGAGCATCAGACTTTTAATCTGAGGGTCCAGGGTTCGAGTCCCTGTTCGGGCGAGAACTTATCTTTTTGTAAAAAAAAAATATACTCGCTCTCATATATCTTTCACGGTGTGCGCTTATGTGCTTACAGGTGGTTAGCGTCGCTGATAGGACTCGTCGTTATTGGCCTCTGCTTGATGTGCGTAAGTACGCTACATTTATCATGTTGAAATAATCGACTTCTCCTCTCACCTGTGTACTCACTTCCTGCGGTGTACACCGGAGAAATTGCTTCACGATCGATTGGCCGCGTATTAATTGACGATAACGTGGGGCCGTGAAGCAATATGCACCGCGGTCAATGCTTTATCTCTTTTTGATGTATATCTGTAGATGTCTTCGACACACCTTATGTGTTTCCGCTTGAATGTTTGCCTCGTCGTATTATATAACAATCTGTAACTATCTGTGACTAAATTACAGATGCGTTCGTTTTGACGAGATACGATTTATTAATCTCAACTTTGTAACAAATCTGCGGCTATAAAAATGAGAAGTAGCCTTCATTCATTTGATTTCACGTCATGAAACAATTTTTTTCGTAGATTCCGCTGGCGAGGAGTATCGGCCACTTGATTATACCAAATGCAGGTTTAGGATTTGCTATTGGTATGGTGGACAGTTCGATGATGCCTGAGCTCGGTTATCTAGTGGACATAAGACATACCGCCGTCTACGGAAGCGTTTATGCCATCGGCGACGTAGCATTTTGTCTAGGCTTTGCTATAGGTACGTGATGTATACAATCAAATTGTATTCAACAATAATATATAAAAATAAAAAGAAAATTTCTCTTATACATATGCCGAACTACGCAATTATACATATGCTAAATTACGCAAGCTAGAAACGAGGAGAAAGCATCACTGTAATTTGCTACGAACTTTTAATTTAAGTTTTTCGAAAGCAAAGTCTCGTTCGCAAAATCTACGCTCGATATTTTCAAATATTCCTGTGACATAGAGTTATTCTCTCCAGTTGTATTACCAGTAACAGATTATTCTCTCTAGCATTTATTCTTCTGCATAATAATGATAATAAAGGGTATGCACCTTGTAATCATTGTTACAAGGACATCTCATGAGAGACACATTGGTGTTTAAAAATTAAAAAGAGTACTATTAAAAAAGTACAAAAAATCAAATCGCGTCGGTCGAGGATCGAGAATCCTGGCTGTTCTCGTAGAAGGCTAATCTCCCAACCACCGAACGACCGACGCTTCCGGAATCCTGTGGATTTTACTATCATCATATAGTCAATCATAATTGCTATATTCTGCATAAATATTTATATGATACATGACAAGGACATATTTGTGTAATTGCCCTGTTTGTTATAATCTCCTCATTTAAAATCTCTGCCAATTATATATAAATTATTCAACATCTGCTCAAAATGCATATTCTATTGCATCGTGTACGTGCTGTGTTACTGTGTGTTATTCAACAAAATATCGCTCTTGTAGGTCCTGCATTGAGCGGAACTTTGGTCAACAGTATTGGATTCGAATGGATGCTTTTCGGGATAGCCATATTAAACTTCATTTATGCGCCTCTCATGTACTTCTTAAAAGCACCGCCGACCAAAGAAGAGAAAACGGTAAAGTCTACTTGTATAAAATATTTTTTCTTAATAAATTTTGTTGAATCCGAAGAAATCTAATCATTGTAGTAGCCCAAACTAATTTTTGAAGCAGCAACTAGAATTGATAAATTTTTCAAAATATTGCTCAGTGCAGAAAAATGAAAATGATGTTTCGTACAAGATTATACTGTTTCAAATGAACGAAGCAAATCAGATAAAATTAGAATACTGGTACCAGAAAAGCTTTTTCTCCGTGTAATATTGTAAATTTCTTAATATTTATATTTCAGAGAAAATTTGTCGCTAATTATGAAATATGTTGAATTACAGTCGTTAATAATCGGTGAAAAATCGTCCGTACGATACGTCACGTACCAGAACGAGGAAGAGGACCAATGAACAGTAATCTTAAACGTTTTCGATACATTCCTGTTTCATTCCTCCTTTTTATTCAACACGTAATTAAAAAATAATTCGCTATATGCTATTATTCTTTATATATATATATATTTTTTTTTGTAATTTCTATAATATTGTTAGAAGAGAGTATTCTCAACATTTTCTATAATTCTAATTTTACTTTTACTTTTATTACTATTAGAATTACGACAACTTCATTTTATTTTCTCTCTTACTTTATGTCGATATACGAATATACTTGTACTTTTAATTTCATAAATAATAAGGAGCTACAAACATCGACAATAAGCACAACCGTTGACACGCACTTGATAACGTTTGGAAAAATGCGATAAAGATGATGTAAATGTAAAATCATTTGTAATCGAGTAACGTTTTCACAAATAGTCTGTCGTCACCACCGGTGAGGAAAATGCGAACGACCCTCTCATATAAACAGATTCGAAGAAGTCGCACAACACGCTTGGTGTTTATAAAAAAAAAAAATAATATATTCTGTAAGCACACAAGTCGCGCTCTCTGTAAACGTTCGAAGGCAGACTCGACAGATCTCTCACGTTCTCGAATGCTTCTGGATAAATCCAAGCTGGATATAATATGGAGTGTATGTTCGTGTATTGTATGTAATAGACAAATAATCGATAGATGAAAACGCCCGAGCGACTCTAGGTAGTCGCGAGAGAAAGCAGAAGGAAACAATCTCGTTATATCGTAGCGTGCGATAGATAGATATATATCCGCATATTAAATCGTGTTTCGAGAATACATAATAGAGGAGGAGGCCAAATACGACGCGGCAGTTACTAATTATTACAACGCAAGAAGCTTTTAGGTTCCCGTAAGTGTCACGCGTTTCGGATATAAAGAGCGAAATCGACCGAGGCAAATCAAAGTCGAGTTCGCCCTTTGCATTCGGAACGCCCGAAAAGCCCTCACAGGATACCGTAAGGGTCATCGTATAAAAAAAAAAAAGAGGAGAAACACAAGGAAAAAGAAAAAAAAAAGAAAACAAAAAGATATATCTAAGATAACAGATGCAAGAAAACATACCGAAGACATGACTCTACGCGCGAAGAAATTACAGCATCGGAAGATTATACGTAATATTATAAATAATATACGATTGTTCCAAAGAATATAGAGATAAGAATTATATCGACGTGCAAGGACGAGGAACGAAGACGAGTCGCGACGGTAATCGCTCGCGCTCGGTAAACCGCACGAGAACGCCCGGCGCGTTCCTCATGGCGTGACGACGAAATTTTACGATAAATTTAGTCTCATTAAGAGAACCGCCCGATTTGGTCTCCCTGAATGGCTGCAGGAAGACCGGCGACAATCGGGTGCCATGAAGAGTTTCTCGCAAGTTTTGCATACGGCAACCGCACATTCGCTCTTTCGTCGCGAAACGACGCGACTTTTTTCACGCGAGGCGCTCTGGCGCGTGCGATTTACCGAGAATTCGCGAGATCTCATCGTCGCAGGTGAGAATAAAGAAAGGGAGAGAGAGAGAGAGAGAGAGAGAGAGTGAGAGAGGGCGGAGGAAAAGTAAGCCGTGAAAACAAAACGGTCCGAGCTTACGCACGCGAATGCAAATTCCGGCGTCTCTCCGGACTAAATTCTTCGACGTTAAAATTTTCGTTTCTCCCCGATTTTTCGCACACTCTCAGAAGAATTTACGGAGAACGTCGTGAAATTTGTCGCGACGGAGAATAGTATCTAAGCCTATGTTAAGAAAAGGAAAGAGAAGGAGAAGGAGAGGGAGGGGGAGAGAGAGAGAGAGAGAGAGAGAGAGAGAAAGAGAGGCAAATAGAAGACGGGATGCACGAAGCGTTCGCGGGATTTGCGAATCATATGATAAACTCTATGAGGATTCGCCGCGGGAAACTCTAGTAGTGATGATTTATTTGTTACTGAGCTACACAGCTTCGGGAATGAGAAGGAGCATGAAAATCGCGCGCGACCGGACCCCGAAGAAAATAGAACGTTCGTAGAAGCAATATAGAGAATAGCGTAGCTTATATATACATTATATATATGTGTGTGTGTGTATCGTTACTCGCGCACGAACGTACGCGATCCGTCTATCCGTGTCATTCTATCTGTGTGATGTATCTTCGTATAAATGTGATTGCTCGGAAAACGCGCAAAAAGATAAAAAAAAAAAAAGAAAAAGAGGAAAAAGAATTGTCGTGTATTTATTGCAGACGGCGCATCTCGCTGCTGTTCGTGTGTACAACCGAGTGTACCTTGTACGTATAGGCAAGCCGGGTATAAACACTTGTTGAGATCCTAAGCTACTAGGCTACTTTCGCGGGAGGTATTCGCCGAGTCGATGATCCAAACTAGTAGTAATTATACGTAAGAGACGTACGTGATTATAGCGCGTTTGCTTGTGTGAATATATATACGGTGTTACCAAGAGCGCACAGTTGTGTGATCGAGGATTAATTACACGCAGAGTTTGGAGTTTTTTGTTGATCAAGGGTGTCCGGTTCTTGTTCTTGTATAATTGAACAAATAATACAATAATACAAAAGGGGTCCGTGATAAGTGCGCACGGGAAAGAGTTAGAAGCAACGAGCGCCCGATTGCGGTTTATTTTGTGGGATTAGACTACAGCTTTCCACTGCGGATTCCGAAACACACAGGGCCGTAAAAGTCTTTTTACGCACCTACTCCCGGTACGAAGCGCGAGTCAATTCGATTCGCGAATTCCTTGCCAACGCTCGTCCTGTCGATATACATATATAAATATTTAAGAATGTCGTAAGGATATCTAAAGGGAGAGAGGAGAGCGAGGGAAAGTACGACAACGAGAGAAAGGACGAAGTGATAAGAGGGAAAAGAGAGAAACCAAGTAATGTGAGAAAAGCGAACGAGCCGAAATTGTGACGATTTTTCGAGCCGCGCGAATTAGGACTCTATTTTTCGTCCGATAAAATCGAGTTTTGTTCTATTCGTTCTTCGCGTTTATCTTGCGTCTCTTTCTGCCGTTTGCATATTTTACGGCACCGTTGTGCCATTGTTATTAGTTTTACATGTGACGTTATTATTATCTCTCATTACGTAAGAATAACAATAACAGTAACAGCATTCTCCACTACTCGTGATTCGATGTTGTACTATATGGCATAGCTATATCGCACAGTATATTTCACCAATCTCGTTCCCTTGTGTGTAAATATAGTAAAACTAACGAACGAATCGAACGTTGTCGCCGCTGAGATACCTTGAAGGATGTTGCACCACCGACTCTCTGCGGATCTCGGTGGATCTTCTCACATTTCAAAATTTACTCTCCTGCGCAATATCTACGCGTGCGTATGTCTGTATATGCGTATGGTATGTGTGTACGCGCACGTGTGTGTGTGTATGTGTGTGTGTGTGTGGGTATGTATGTGTGAACATTCGCGGTTATAATTGTTTCAACGATTGAGCTCGAAGAGGAGAGAGCTTATTTTTGTCCACATATGTTACGTGACAAAATTTATCATCACGAGTGTTCTACGCTCTTCCCGGAAAAATAACCGATGTGAAGGATCATTTGACGGTTGAACATAAAGTTCCATTTAGAAAAAAAGAGCCACCAAAAATCCGACTTTTCTCTGAAATTTGCGCGCGAGAAGGATAAGTTGTATCTACAACACGCGGTTACACGTCGTTAATCTCTTGCGTTGGAATTTAATGGGCAACCGTGCACGCTTGAGCAATGTGAATTAGCGACGTGCAGTCAACACGACGATAACATATCTTCTATTAGAAGAAGATAACATATCAACGGCTCGCCCTCTTAATGCGTGTTGCGCGATAAATTAGGTGTAATGATGTATTAAAGCCCAACTCTCTCGACGGCTTGGAAATAAGAATTCCTTCGATCGTGGAGAATCTCGTTCTTGGAGCAAATCGGCCTTAAAACACATATTTATACATTAAATAACCTCTTTTCTGTTATCAAGAATATCAAGTCACATTTGTAATACTTTTTTCTCAAGAAGCTTTAGAACGCGTTTATCTCCTGAGAAAATTATTGAAAAGAAAAGATATTCTCCTATCCACCAGTCTGATTATATATATTTCTTATTTGCATTTGTTGAAATAATCTGAAAAGTTACCTACACTGTAGGTACAGCGTTAATAGAAATGACACGTTATACTTAAATCATCAATGTTGAAAGGACTAAAACACGCACAATTGATATTGCGCGATGCGTGGGTTACGACGAATTCAGATCCCGGACTCCAACGCAAGAGTTTAACCCGTAATAACGCGAGTTACCTTCTCAATAGCACAATACGAGTCCACCGGCTTTCGAGAGAAACAGCGAGAAACGACTCGAGCGCAACGGCACTCTCGTTTTCCGATCGGAAACTACGAAAAAGTATGTACGACATTCGCGATAATTATTCGTGTAAGTCTCTCGTGTGTAACTCTATTCAGCCCGACTCATATCGACTACTCGGCCGGCGGCCGAGCAGGCTTAATCGTACGAATTGCAGATGCAATCAACGTGACTGTGTTGTTAATCGAAGCGAGAATCGTAAGGAGAGAATCTGTGTAAAACGCACCGCGCGGATACGCTATACGCTACGAGCCTCGTCGATCACACGCGGCCACGTGCTTCCGGCAATGAAATTACGCGAAATAACGCGATCGCACCGATCGCGCCGCAACTGTTAACGTACAACTACTACCACATACCTGACAAACGAATCGTGATATCGAAATTTGGCTGCTACTTGGGCGTCGCGGCAGGTACGGTACAATTCGCACAGTCGTTGGCACTGTCGATTCTCACAGGAGGAAAAAAGTTCTGTAAAGAGATGAGCGAATTGAGAAAACGGATCGCAAATTTTCCTAATCACTTTTTTGAGAACGGAGATCATATGACGCGAGAGGATTTCTTTTTCTGCACTCTTGTACTCATTCGGGGAAATTTTCTGCAGAGCCTTACAGAGCTACAGTTAAATAATTCGTTGATCCAGATATAACGAAACTATATAGTTGTTTCATAGCATAAATTAACTATATTGTATTTTATTTCACGGGAAGCACGGATGAAATTACTCGACTGCTAGTGACACATGTGAGACGACAAGTTGCTAAAGGCAAGCGGAAATAAAACGGAATTAAAATAATATTAAATTCATCCTTATAATCTTGAGGATGTAAAATGTTAATTAATTTCATAGATGAGTTTTTGACAATTTCTGACGATTTTTAATTTTTGCAAAAAAAGCACAGTGAACAGTCTTGTGAAAAGTAAAAACACGTGAATCAAATTGAGCTGCAAGTATTCGTCGTGCGTTATTCGGTTGCCATCGCCTGCAACGATGCTTCCGCATTGAATGTGTTATAGAAAAAAAAAAAAAAGAAAAAAAAATGAAAGGCGAAGAGGAAAGAGAGGAAAGGATGACGCAAATTAGCGAACTATTCGTCGGCCGCTGCTATTGTGAACAGACAATAAGCAATGAAAAAAAAGTGCAAAACCTTCCCTGCATTCGACAAATTCATAGGATCGATCGATCGGTCGGTTTTTGTCTCGTTGAAAAATCCGTCTACCAAGAAGGACATTGGCGAATATCGAAATCGACCGCGCGTAAAAAAGAGCAATGAGAGATACGGGGAAACTAGGCGTTCGATCGGTTACTCAGAAAAAAAAGAAAGAAAAAAAAAAGAAAAGAAAAATCACCGAGAAATTTCTTCATTAGGAAGGTATTGGACGACGCTTGTCTATGTATTTGTCGTTGTATTATAGTTTCGGCAGCAGCCTATCGCACTCGTTGTAAAATCGCAGTCTGTAAGTCTGTACCTATTTAACGTTGTCGTCGTATCGTCATATCGTAGATATCTTAACAAGCTGGTGTATGGGTCCGACTTTCATGCCTGTGTAGTAATCGAGAAAAAAAAAGAAGAAGAAGAAGAGGAAGAAGTGAGAGATTTAACGACAGACTTATATTAGAGCCTTGTTCCTTGCTTTTAGGTGTTATCATGCGCGTATAGTGCGGTTAAAATCACTGGAGATCAAACAACTCGACATAAAATCTGTCTCTACGAGCAAAGACAGTGAAGGGGGAGAGGGCCGCACTATTTTCCACATATATAATATACGTATATATAAATACACAGATATATATTTGTTTTTGCGTACTCGAACGCGCAACGCCGGCACTGAGAATCGCCAGTCGAATTTCGCTTTGAGATTGTATTCGGATTGTGAGGAAATTTATGCGAGATTTACGCGACGCGATTGCAACCAAACGACTTCTATATTATAAGCGTTAAGAAAATCACAGAATAAATATGGTCACAAGGTATATTATATATATATACATATATATATATTATTGGTGGGTCGTATGAATTAACGATAGAGATAAGAGATATTCAACGTCAACAGAGTAACGAATTCGTTGTTAACTATTTAATGTTTATTCTGACGTCTATATGTGTATAACGTGTCTATGTGTACATGAGAAGATATGTTGTGTCGAATAAATAAGCTGAATGATCTCTAAGACATCTAAATATACCGTCACAGTGTCTCTAAGGTCCAGTTCTACAACTTGCTTTAAACGGAGTTTAAAGCAAGTTGTGGAACTGGGCCTGAGATACCTAAATATCCTGTTAACGCAATTTAACTGCTGCGATTATCGTTTCTCTCATAAATATCAGGCATTTCAAACACAATAATATCGTCGTAACTTCAGCTCTTAAGTTCAGATTTCGATGCAACAGGTACGCGAAAATGATCTTTATCTTGTTTGTGGTTATGGAGAAAAACCATGATTCGAACATAACCATCTTTATGCTTATAATATCGAAAATTAAATTCAATTCGAAGTTATACCGATTCTTAGCCGTATTCGAACGAATTTGCAGAAATTATATCGATTTTATTTTCAACTAACCTGTCGTTCTCTTTATCGCATAATATCGAACATTGTGTTGGCATTATTTTGAAACTGAATGAGCGTATTACGTTGCTTACGTCATGTAGCTTTTCAAATCTCTTAATCTAGACTTTGTTGTTTCTTAAATGACAGGTAACGTTACAATATTGCTTACCTTAGTATCAACGTTGCATCATTAACAGAGCCTCAGGATCTCAATATCTCAATATAAACGACGGGTAAGATTCAAAATATTTAAACGAGCTCTTCCAAACTAGTGGCGACGTACAGCGGAGATTTTCGTTACCATTGACTTCGTAAGAGCTGATTTACATGACCTGTGACAACGCGACTAACGGTCCACCTGGCGCCATCTAACGATGTGATCCTACGGGGCGCTAGCATTTCTATCGACAAATTGAGGAATACGACTCAACGGCAGATCAGAGGAATCGTCATTTTTCAAGTAGTGCAGCTCGACGACAAAACTAACGGACTTTTGCATTCAAATAGTATCAGAGAAAAACCTGCGAGCGGCTACCGGGCCGATTACGCCGGGACGCTTTTGCTCGTGATTGAGATCGTAGGTCTGTTTGTTTTCGCTGCACTGCTGAACTAGTGCAATAAGTTAGAGTGAGAAAATCTATATTTGTCTCACTTTAACTTATTGCACCAATTCAACAGTGCAACGAAAACGAACAGACCTTGTATCTCCTTTTGCAACACGTACGCTCATCGGTGGCGCGACAAAGATAGAGAGCGATTGATCGTCTATGCTTTTCTATCTTACTATCTTCCATAAAGAAGTAAAGTAAGGAAGAACAAAAACCTTTGCACACTTTGCCGTTATCGTCAAACGGGCGTAGTGTGCACACATTTTTTCAGGGGAGCGTCGGAAGAAGCGTTTCAACCCGGTGGCCGCTCTCAGGTTTCTCTCTGATAGCAGAGCTGATAGTATCTGGAGAATGGCGTATGGGTACACCCTTCTACCTAAAGCCATATACCGAACTGAACTGAGAGCTGATAGTATATAGCGGAAAAATAATTATTTAATTTAATAACGTAAATTGAAGTGTATTATTATAGAGATTAATGGAATTTGAAAACATCAAGAGGATAATTATTTGTTTTGTATAAAGAAAGAACAAAACTTATCCGTCTATCTGTCAAAGATTGTTGTATCTTCACTTCGATATATGCACGATGTACGTGTTGACAGCTGCTTAACCTTGTGGAGACTTTCTTTTTGTTGGGTATTATTCACCATTATCAATAGTGGACGGACAACAAGAATATACAACAGTGATAAAGCTTTGCTTCATAACACAACAGGGAAATATAATGCGAGCTATTACACTGGAAACTAGTCGGGAATATGGAACATAACCTTGCGCAAACCAATGACAGTACGTTTTGAGCTTAGTAATAGGATTACTATAAGGTCGAATAACGAGCGTTGATTCCAACGTTGATAAACATGATTAAGGCAATTTTGGTTTTTAATAACCATGGGAAACCTCGCCTTTCCAAGTTTTACCAGTACTTTGTAAGTATACACCATTGCTATTCGCTTAGACCTTTCTTCTTCAGTGTTTATAAGATGTACAATCATTTCTGAATTCCTTCAAAATAATTGGATTTAAATTGAGTACAACGTATCACTGTAATTTACAGCTTTATATCGAAATACCCAAAAGTAAATTGCAATGCTGTAAAAGAATAATACAATGCAGCAAACATTTATATAGATTTACATGATAAGTACTTTTTCTGCTTCAGAATGAGGATATGCAGCAACAGATAATAAAAGAAACGTTCCAACTTGTGTCAAAGAGAGACGATAATGTATGCAATTTCTTGGAAGGTGGTAGTTTGATCGGTGGATCCGACTACAAACTGATCTACCGACACTATGCCACACTTTACTTTGTGTTCTGTGTTGATAGTTCAGAATCAGAATTAGGAATCTTAGATCTAATACAAGTCTTTGTTGAAACCTTAGACAAATGTTTTGAGAATGTGTGCGAACTTGATCTCATTTTTCATGTGGACAAAGTTCATTATATACTTAATGAATTGGTAATGGGTGGTATGGTTCTCGAGACCAACATGACTGAAATTCTCACAAGGATTGAAGATCAAAATAAATTAGAAAAGCAAGAGGTAAGTACACCTTACAATGTTGTGTCCCAGAACTTTCTTAATCGTGATCTACTCATTTATTTCAAACTTCTCTTAAATATATTTCTCTCTGATGTATCTTCTTGATTAAATATTTTACAACTATAAATATATCACAACACAATAATGGATCACAGTTAGGATCGTCAACCTACGTCTATAGTGAATAAATTTTACAAGTTTTTATGCTTAAATTCATCAAATCCCACTTCATTAAATAAGAATGCTAGCGATACGCGTTTTGACCTAGTGCGGCCAACTTTGCAAATGTGTTCACTTTTTCACTCGGCTTGAAAATATTGACTGCTCAAAGCAGTCTGTTGGACGCTAGCTGTGCATGCTATAGGAACGATCTGTAGAGCAAACTTGATGTAGTTGCTAGATAGGACTGATCGACGTAACATCAATTTTAGGGGACTTACAAATCCGGACGATCTTGCTCACCCCGTCCGTTTGTCCTTCTGGGGCCCCCTCCTTAAGTAAATCGGCAGTAGAAAATTGGGCCACTTTGTACAATTTCATTTTTGCATATAATGTGATTCGCTCGTTTTTTCTTTCTTTATTTTACAAAAAAACTCGAAAATATATCAAAGTCCTTGGTAGCTTCGCAAAGCAGTATGAGAGCGTTCGTAACACGCATGGTGACGCAATTAATGTTTGTAAATGTCCGCTCCATTAATGAGTGCCTTGATAATGTATACGTATCGCAATGCTCTGTGAAAATAATAAATATCGTCATATTGTGTAGCTACCCGTCATTTGCCTTCGCTCCCAAGCTAATCGAACTAGCATTCACTAAATCCTCCTGTATTTGTCCGTTTTCCGCTTCTTCCATCCGTATGTGGTGTGTGCAGGCGGGAATCACAGCAGCGCCGGCGCGTGCTGTCTCGGCAGTGAAGAATATGAATATACCGCAACAAATAAAGGATATGAAGCTGCCTGACTTGCCGCAAGCCATAAAAGACCTCAAATTCTGACCAGCCGTTACTTCGTTGGCTCCCAGCTGACTGGTCTCTTCTGTCATCCCGAACGTAACCGACACCACCACCGCGCCGAGGACACTTTTCCCTTCCCTTCGAGCAAACGAGAATGCACCATTGCTGCCTACTACCTCCGTATATCCCGTCACAGCGATACCAGAGTTAGAGACCACAGATAAATCACTGTTTGATGCTGTCATTCTTGAAATATAATTTATACGAATAGAAAAGTAAATTGGAGAGAGAGAGAGAGAGGAAAAGCGAAGGAATACTTGTATAAGTTGAGAATACTTGTATAAATCCTAAGAAAATTTATATGTACAAAAGAAAAAGATCAGGCAATTGTGAGGATGGTTCTTACCATTTTATACGTAAACGAATGCTAGAAAATATATATGTAAAGAAAAGATATCGAATTCATACGATTTCAACTGTGACATCAGTTTTTCCAAAATAGTCTAGCAATTTATCTTGTGTGAGAAGCATATTTGTCAGAAATACAAAGCACCAATATGTTAAGTTGTAATGAAAATATATTTAATGCAAAAGCTAGCAATGCGTATTATTTTCCGCTTCTTAAAATTACTTCCATTTTATATACAATAATGCTGTATAGACTAATCTTTTCCTATACTGTACTATTATAGTTTAAACTGTGTATCTGAAATCTAGTTTCTAGCTCGGTTGATTGTTTAACTAAGACTCGATACTACAAAATATATAATATATACATATAAAATTATACAAAATATCTTTGTTATATCAGTACTTTGACAAAAGTTTATAGTTCTATTATTAAAAATACTGCTAATTATAAGACACTGAACTAAAAATAATTTTGCAAAAGTTTTGTCAGTATTACAGAAAGTAATTTTATAGACTAAATTTAAGGCAAAATCAGATACTATAGTTCTAACATGACCTCATCATTACTTTCACTTTTTAGATATAGCCATTTCGTTTCTAAGAGTTGTCCATATATAACCCATTCCTTTTTCTGTAAGCGGTGGTGGATAAGGCGTGTTCCTCAGTTTATAATAATCCGATGGAGCATGCATCACAAATTCCATGCACTCTAATTTTCGTGGTAAGTCCTCTTCTGGTCCAATTATATATGTTTCAGGAACAAATCCTTCCTCTGGTGGAGGGCTGCAAAAAGATATCACTCAATGTTAATAAATATGTTCACATACGCAACAAAGAATTGTACAAAGGATATTGAAATGAAACTTGACAAGATAAAAAAAAATTACCTCGTTGTGGTAGGTAATAACCAAGTGATAGCGGCACTTTTTTCACAATATTGATCTATCAATAAGCCACGTATCTGAGCATAATAAATACCCCCATCTATATCTTGCATAGATACTATATCACCGACTTGAAAATATGTACCTTTGTAGAATACAAAATTACTAGTAACTGGAGTTGCAGTAGCTGTAGGTGCTTTTATAGGCTGTAAGCAAATTTAATTTTATGCATAGAAAAAATATAATCTACTAAAGCTTCAAAAATTTTAGCCCTTTTAGGTACATCAAGAACTAGACTGTTTAGAGCAACTGGGAAGTTCACGCACAGTTTTCTTGAACAAGTTCCTGCGACCTTTGCCTTTAGGCACCACCTTGTGATGTCCGGCAGACTTGGAGTTGCAGTATCTTGTTATCCTCGTGCTTCTCCTGGTGGGTTTCAGTGTGTTGCCGCTTTTATCTTCCTCGTCTGTTTTGGGACACGCGTTTGCCTCGGCATTACGTTCGTCTTCCAGGCAGGCGTTGCACAGGTTACCGGCTTCGGTGGAATGCCAGAGCGGAGTCTCGCGGGTCCCGCATTTCGTACATTCTGGCTTATTACCGAGTGGCATCTGACAATTCTCGCTGTTTGTACTGATGAGAGGTTCACGAAGAGCAGAATCAAGCGACTCCAAACTCCGCTGTCAGTCACAACATTCCAACCTTACTATTATCTTACTTACGAGCATGCATTGACGTGCGACTCGCCATTTTACAACTGCTGATTGACAATTGTCAATTTTCGCACGTGTTTGTTAATTTTGGCACGTGCCAACAATATCGCGGATATTCTAGTGAATTTTTATTATTTTAGATACACTTGCATTTGAATTTTATCTCTCTTCTCTTTCGTCTTTTTCCTAGACAGTTGGACTTGGACTATATTTACACTTGCAACACTTTTAACGCAAAAAGTGCACTTGTAGCAGTGCAACTAAAATGAACAGACCTTACGACTCGAATGTGTTGCGTCTGATATAAACTCCAGCAAATTTTATATAAACAAATAAATATATATATATATACGTATAATATTTTAAAAATGATAACCCAAGTAAATTAATAAAATAATTATTCACCTTTTGCACGTTTCGCGTAAGATTCGGATAAGATGTAATACTTACCGTAATTGGACTATGAACTTTGCAATAATAATTTGTTATTTTTTATTGAGTCACGAAATTTCTTATTTCTTACATCCTCCAGAATCTCAGCAACATTTGTCTACTTGAAATAAATATAACTTAAATTTTTCATCGCATTCGATACGTTACAAGCAGTTTGTAGCTAGAAAAATTCATCATATCATTTTTCTAAAAACAAAATATTCAGCATCACACACCCGTTCAATTTCGCCGTTTATAAATAGATTTATAATTCTGAGAAAATAGTAAAATTGATATATCTCACATTACACGTATCAAAAGCAATGTACTCGTGTAATCGCGAGTTGGTGAGTCAAAATGTAAAACGCAACAAACTGTTATTATTATATAATACCCCTATCACTCCTAGCGCGATGACAAAAAAAAATTTACAACATCCGAGCCTGTTACGACAAGCGCAACCGCATAATTGCAAAGATATTGTGCTCCGCTCCAGCGGGATTGTGAAAAAAAAAAGGCAAAAAATAAACGTTAACGCTGCATTCTCCAGGCAGCGCCGTTTATATCTCGCGTTACGCCTCTGTAATATCGATCTGGTCGGCCAGTGGACATGCGTTTAGCGCCTTTAACTTCATTGTGACAGGTGCCCTGTCCGGGGTATCCTGTTCGAAGTGTCTCGTCGGCAGAGGAGCACTACAATCGTAATAAATAATGTGACATCACTGCTACGCGACGTGTAGCTCAGAATTACGGCCGACCGACGCGAAATCATGTACTCTGCGCATATTTGCCGATAAGAACAACGAAGCACTGTGAGAGCTGTCTACTAGTGTCTGGAACATGTGCCTTTGCTACGAGTGAGTACTAGAGAGAGAGAGAGAGAGAGAGGAAGAGGAAGAGGAAGAGAAAGAGAGAGAGAGACAGTAATATACACGCACAGTAAATGCACAGTAAAACGAAACGCGAGAAATTCGCAAGAATTACGCAACTCGTGCTCCCTACGTCGTGTGTAAACGTGAAAGAATAGAATTGGCGAGCGATTAAACCATGACAAAAAGTCGTCGCGATTTAGTGAGTGCGTAACTAGCGAGAGCGACCGACACGAGAGCGGCGGCGACTCGTGCACGCTTGATTTATCCTTCATTTACCGCTCAGTCACACAGAGAGGCTCATTGGCTCGTTAACGGGTTAGATGTAACGGCGACGATCCCACGCAAAGTGTAACGGATGAATTGTTATGAAATAGCTATTTTCGTGCCGGACGATTAATACGGGGAGATATTAATAGATATGTACGTACATTTCCGAGTCATTCAACCCCGCGGTTCGACCTGACGCGGTTTGTTTTCGAATTCGCGATTGCGAATGTGCGAATTCTAGTTTGGCGAATATATTGATTAGCGCCAAACCCGGCAGTGCACCTAGAGTGATATCCTTAATTTTCTGTACATTTCTTATCATGTGTACATGTTTATCGCGTGTATAATTTCGGATAGACACCCGTATGTTTTAATATCGCGTATTGCGAGAGATTATGATATATATATATATATATATATACATATATATATATGTTATCTACGAAATATTAAAAGATAGCCGAATTGACGGTAATATACTTCACATATTCGTCACAACAATATACGTTTATGGATGTAAAATTATACGCGATGACCATCGCGCGTTTAATATCTCCCGTGACGCATCTAGCGATTATTGCAGCTTGCACACTCGCGCATAAAATGTGTAACATCGTACGCGTCACCGCAGTCTCTCCTTATCGCATCATGTTGCTTTGAACACGTCGTTGTGCGGTTGCGTGGGTCGGACAAACTGTTTATCTGATTGTTAATGCTACACGTCTCACGGGTAAACTTCAACGACGAGTCCTTTTTGATATCCAGGCTAGCGATCGCGAACGAGGTAATAATGTTTATTACGTCCATTCCGTGCAGATAAAGCAGATAAATACAATCGATAGCCCTAATGTACACGTCAGCGTTGGCGATGGAACTATGCTACCGCGCTACCGCCAAGTCGGGGGCGTTTTATTTATTCCCCCGCAAACGGCGTCGATAATTGGGATTAATTTCCGCGCGTGTGGGAGTTCCGCGGTTTCCGCCGCGAACTGAACAACAACTCTGGAAATTAAAAAACCGGGCCTTTGCGCGATGACGCGATGGTGTAGCTACTCCTGATAGCGACGCTGATAATTGAACAACAAGATCACGGTAAATACTTGACGAACACGGCGATGCGTTCTGTCTCGATTCCGGGGGGTCGCCAATTACGCCAGATAGCGAGGAAATTAATGCAAATCGACCGAGAGAATGAGAATACACGAGGACATATAGCGATTGTCAATGCCAAGGCTGCCTGACTTTTAGAAACTTAGAGACCTGCTGCCTTACGTGTGCCCACCTGTAGAACAGTTAGTCGATTCGGAACACAATATATTATTGAGAAACGCGTGCCTACGTTTGCGAGCGCTCTGGGAGCGAAGGTTAAAGCGAAGGTACCTACCGACCTGCGGCTCATTACCCGGCACGACATTGCTGTGTGTGACAACTAGGACCGAGATATGCCTCTGACGACGGAACACATGAAATATGTCCACGACCAGTCATGATAATTTGATATCATCGAACCGCGGCGGAATATAGTCATCGTTATTCCGACGCACAAGACCGCCCGGCCTCGGTTTCCTAATCAGTGATCATTCCACTCACGACAGCGATATCAATGCGATCGCTCCTTATAGTAGTACGTTGACTTGGGAGAGGCACGGACGCTTAAAGTCCGACGCTTAAAGAGCGACAGACGCGACAGACACTCTCTCGTAGGGCGATTGACACCGACAAGAGCGAAAACAGCTGATTAATCGTTAAACGTGTCTTTACAGCTAAGAACCCCGTTAATCTGAAGAAAAACAGCCATGACTGCCATAGGCGACGTGCAAGTCTTGCAGACTCTCACAGTTTACACCAGCGATATAAACAGCGTCGACTTCGCCGGCGATTGCGTGCTGGTAACGGGATCCGGGTAAATATCGGTTATCGATAGGCAATTTCGCGGTACGACGACGTCGAGCCGCGAGCTCACTCCTCTTCAACATGCAGGGACAAACGCGTCCGAGTTTGGGAATGGCAACCCGGCACTGGCTACGTGGAGGCTTACTTTTCGCCGCTGATGGGTCACAAGTACGGCGTTACCGCGGTCAAAATCAGCCCCCAATCCACCATGCTAGCCACGTCCAGCATAGACGGTACCACGTTGCTTTGGAATTTACGTGTAAGTTGAAGAAGTCACGCGGAAGAACGCGTCTCACGATTACACGGGAAAGTTCCTGTGTGTAATTCTTCCGAAGAAGGTGGAGGAGAAAGAGATAGATTCCACCTCAAGATTCGTACAGAATTCGTATAGAAATTCATATAGAAATTCCTTTCGTCTCGAAGACGGGGACGAAGATACACGCCATGGTTCAAGTGGGCGGCGAAGCGGTGAGGGTATGCAGATTCTCGCCAGATTCGACGTTACTCGCGACCGCCGGAGATAACGGCCAAGTCTGCATCTGGGATCTGGTTCACCGCAATTTAATCAGGTGAGATCGCAACGCACGCAGATGCGACGCCTTGCTCTTTTTTTATAGAAGAGGCTTTGATGAAAGTTACAGTAGAAAAGATGTCGAGCGTGACGATATGACCGTGGATTTCGCTCTACCGGTTCTCTTCACCGATCACCTTTGATCACCTTCGTTTCTGGTCTGCAGGTGCTTTCAGAAGCACGAGGGTGCCGTGCAGAGCGTGGCCTTCTCGCCGGACTCCTGCTGGCTCATCACCACGTGCACGCTGGGCGTCCTCAAGCTATTCTCCACTGCCGAACTGATCGACACTTGTACCTCTAGCAATCAAGACGTCACGGAACTTGCTTCGATCGACGATGCTCACGACATGGGTGTGGTTTGCTGCGACTTCTCGAGTTTTCAGGAAGTCACGTGTACGCAAACATCGCGATATAGATCGATAGAGATATTTTTCTAACGTCCCCCAGAGATGTGTTACGCAAAACTGATTTCACACACACACACACACGGGGGAAGGGCTTTCTTCAATAGCGCGTTCTGGTCAATTAGGTTCGAGGGAATGCGCTACTTCAGATCGCGCGCATCAGATATTTTTTTAATCTTATAGATAAATTAGTTTTTTATAACTCATCCACTCGTTGGACAGCGATAGATGATTGCGCTTGCAGGTAACGAGCCGTACACCAAGCTTTATCAGCTGGTAACGTGCGGCAACGATCACGATGTGAAACTGTGGGAAGTCACGGTGAGCCAGAACAAATGCGAGGCCCAGCCTTCTACTGCCACTGTACAGCTTTGCAGAGTGATGGAAAAGCACAGCAGTGCCTTAACTTGCGTCCGTTTCAGCAGCAACGGATTATACATTGCCAGCTGTAGCCTCGATAAAACGGCAGTAATTTGGGAGACGGTGAGTAACGCGACGCGTAGATTCCCTGACTCCCGATATACCGTATACAGAGAGACAATAACACGTGGTGATCTCCGATTGAATCTTAGAGCTCGGGAAAAATTGCATCGATACTGTCCGGTCACAATAGATACGTCGCTTGCTGCGCTTTTTCACGCGACGGCAACTTGTTGGCGACAGGTAATACCTCTCTCTCTCTGCTCTTCGAGAAGAGCGTCGAGTGTCCTCTCCAGACGTCTGACTCTTCGTACAATTGCACAGGCTCCAATGACAAATCGGTGATCGTGTGGGACCTGACGGGAAACCTGAATATCGATTCCGAGCTCTCGAGAATTGGCGCCAAGTGGTTCGTGAGTGATCCTGAAAAGGTAAGCTGATGAGAGGCGAAATGACGCTCTCCGGAAGTGCTCGCATTAACGACATTGTTCATCGCCACAGAGCGCTATGCACGAGCAAGACGTGATGAGGAACGTCGAAACTTTCGCTAACGAGGTGAGACTGATCCAAAGACTGGAGGAGCACAACGGGGCGGTGAACAGCGTTGCCTTCTATGGGAACAATCTTTTAGCTTCAGCTTCAGGGTTGGTCTCCGAGAATCCATCACGAGGCTAGCGAGACGGTCGAATAAATAAACGCGATCTCCTGTCGTTCTCAGGGATAAACTAGTGCGCATATGGAGCGTGGAGACGGAAGAGGAGGACGGGCAGGAGGTGATCAAGATACAGGAGAAGCCCTTCAGTCCGCTCGATGCTCACACCTACAGTGTCAACTACGTGGAGTTCAGTCCGTGCGGCACGATGCTCGCTTCCTGTTCGCTCGATGGCACGACTCTGGTTTGGAACACGGAGGTAAGTTTCCAGACAGCACAATGTCCGAAACTGGGACATAAGACGTCTTTAAGACGTCTTTCAGACACCTTAAACTTAAAGACGACTTAAAGACGTCTGAAAAACCTCTTATGTCCCGGTTTTGGACATTAGTGCTGTCTGGGTTGCCATAACTACGTATAACAGCGCGTGATCAGAGCTTTAATCTCGTCCTCTCCATGACAATTCCTTCCGGCAGATCGGCGGTCAGGCAAAGTCCTCATTCGTCAATTCTGGGACCGGCATCCGGGTGTGCCGCTGGTCACCGGATGGCGTGAAGATCGCCACTGCCGGCGACGACGAGAAGACCACGTTATGGGACGTGGAGACCATGGACGAGCTGCAGTACGTACAGTCGACGAGAAAAAAATAGAGTAAATCAATATTGGGGCATCATGACATAGTTTATAAATAGGGGATGACTCCTCGTGCGATAAATAGCCCGACCACGAAATCTATCCTATAATCCCGCAATCTAAATCGTAGTGCCAAGCTCGAATTATGAATCATTGCATCACGTAAGCAGTCTCGGCTTCTGTTGCTATTAACAATAACAATAATCGCTAGGCCGTGTTACAGTGTCTTCGAAGGACACGCTGACGCGATATCGGCTATTGCGTTCACGCACGACTCTCGGTACTTGGTAACCGCGTGTAACGAGGGCACCTGGCGGCTGTTCGACACCCTGGACGAGAAGAACGGCAGCGAGGCGTTGATGGTTTGCGACGCCAGCCACGATCTGGGTGTTCAGGGATGCGACTTCAGCCCCACTTCGAGCTCCACGATGTGTAGTGCGTGTAGAACAGAAGTCCCCCTCTAAGAATCACCATTTCACGACGACGCAGAGCAAAGAAATTGCATCAATTTTTTTACTCGTTAGACGTATCGTCGAGAAACTGTTCATTTCTCGGAAATGAATTCCCGCCCGCCGATAATCGACGACCAATGTACCGATTGTTTGCAGCCAGAAACTCGGACATGAACGTCGACCAGCAAATGTATCTCTTGGCGACGTGTGGCAACGACTCGCTGGTCAAACTGTGGCATGTAATCATATCGAACGAGCCACCAGCCGATCCGGACAGCATCGGAACGAGCGAGTCTGGGACGCGTTACAAGGAGAAGAAATCCTTGGCCGGGCACGGCGGCAACGTCATGTGCGTCCGTTTCTCGCCCATTCACGGGGAAGTCCTGGGTAGCGTCGCGACGGACAGGACAGCTCGTATATGGAGCGTGGTGAGCGACAAAGACGATTGCTTTCGGCGACAACTATGAGCACGACACGTACACGTACACGTATGAGACCCGACGTGTTTTCAGTTTTCCGGAAGTTGCCTGTACGTCTTGGAGGATCACGACAGTCTCGTCACGTCGTGCGCATTTTCCGAAGATACGACTCTCTTCGCCACAGGTCTCGAAACTTTCACTGATTGACTCGCTTCGACTATCGCGAGAAGCTACCGATGCAAAATTACACTGTACTTCGCTTTCTTCTGTCCCTGTCATATCTTCCATCCTAAGGCTTTTCGTTTCCTCGCTGCAGCCATCTTGAATGATGACGTGGAAAACAAGGATATGCATGCGAAACATTCCTACGGATTGCTATTAAACCAATTAAAAAGATGTATCCGTGAAATAACATTTGCGAATACTTAACGGCAATATTTCCAGGTGCGTTGGACAAGACCGTTCTGGTTTGGAAGGTGCCGCAGCAATTAGTGTCACAAAGCAATCTGATGGACAGCCTGAGAAACAAGAAGAAGAGGGTCGGTCTCGTATACAAATGTGCGAAATGACGAGTGATACTTAATTAGACAAGGCTTTGTTTATTCAGGTGACGGACTGGAATGTGCACGACACTTTGAAATGGCTAAACGACATCGAGCTATCCAGACTGGCCAGGAGAGTGCTTCCTCTGAGATTGACTGGACGACACTTGCTCTCCATATCGGAAAACGAACTAATATCTAAACTAGACATCAAGGACGACGAAGAGGTAGAGTATACAATATTGAGATTATTTTATTACTTATCTATCCGTTTTTAATGATACGTCAATGATCCTTACAGGCGGTGGAGATACTGAAGAGGCAATTATATTGGCTAAAGCGTGAGGACTTCAATGTCACGGAGAGTATAGACGAGTCTGAGATTCCCCATGAATACCTGTGTCCCATAACGCACGAGATAATGAAAGAACCTGTGCAATGTTCAGGTAAAATATTGTAAAACAGCGAAATCTTCTCTCGCGAATAATTCTTTACAAAAGCTAGATAATTCAAGGTTTTTTTACAGAACATCAGTCTCGGTTGCAAAAAAATTTGTTTGATTTTTGTTATCTCACTGTGGCCAACAACGATCATCGTCAAATCATTTGTTTGAACATACGTTTTTTTTTTTTTTAGCAAAACAGCATGAGACGAAAGTATACTTGAAATTTGATCGACGATTGTTTCCAGACGGATTTACCTACGAGAGAGCGGCTATAAACGAGTGGTTCCTGTGCGGTAAATACACGAGCCCGATGACGAACGAGCCGTTGCACGACACTTCCTTCACTTCGAATATCGCTCTCAGAAACGCTATACTCACCCTACTGCACGGTGAAGGGCCGCAATAATGATCGAAATTTGCGCGTCACATTGCGATACGAGAAGAGAAAAGCAGAGAATACTACACGCACGTGTCGGCAACTCGCCGAATGCACGAGAAACGACTTTACTCCGCGGTAAGTTCGAGCGGCTCAAAGTTCAGCGGCTTTGACGCAGTGATATTCACTCCCAAGAATCAGAAGGTACTTCGAACGTCGGACGTAGATATGACCGACTAAGATCAATTAGACGCTTGCAAAAATACGAGAGATGTAGCGGTGACCTTACAAAAGGTACGGCTTATGAAGAGACGTTGCGATTCCCAAATTTTGCGCAATTCGCCGAGATTCTAACATCACCCCATTCTAAGGATACTGCATATCCTCTTAATATCAGAATGGCTCTGATCTGACCATCGATCTGGGAGAAAGGGAAGAAGAGAAAGAGAAGACCAGTGTCTAGAAACGAATATTGCTGAAAGAATTCCGAATACATTCGACGATACGGCGCGTGTACTATACTCTAACAATCCAGATACCTGATGCAAAGCAACAGTACAAGTTAACGCAAATTTATTGACAATCCTTGAGATTACGGATAGTGGGAGTGCTGGTCTAAGTATCGATATTACGGAATAGTCGAACGTACATACGTACATGTAGATAGATAGAGAGAGATAGAGAGAGAGAGAGAGAGAGAGAGGGAGGGAGGGAGGGAGAGAGAGAGAGAGAGGTATCGAAGATACCTCGGATTTTATATTAGTTCTACACGTACAAGCGGGATTTCGGCCGAATCGGCGTGCACCATCTCGCAAGTGCGGCGTGCGTCTTTGCTACTCTCCAGCATCTCGCATCTCTTTCAAATCTTTTATAATTCCAGTAACTCGTTCTCCCGTTAAACACTCGACTGCTCCCCGTAGGGGAGTTTACCGACCGAATTTTATAAGACCTTCTCCTCGGAGTACCGATATATCAAGTAGAACTAATTTCGGATCTCTAAGATTGTAACGACAGGGTCAACTTTGCAGGCGGGAAGGAGAATTTTAGAGGACCGTCTTCTAGTGTCGAGGAAAGTGATTTCCGTAGAAGGTTGTTGAGCATTACTCTAGATGTTACTAAACGAGCCGAAATACCATTTTTACAATGGCGCGGAGTTGCAAAGTTTTTATCCCATCTCACGGTATTGAGACTTTTCAATTGAAAGCAGCTGAAAACCAAGTTTTCAGTTTAGAATAATTAATGAATGATAAAAAAAGACTAATGAAAAAGGAAAAAAGAAAAGTAAACTTGCGCGTTATAAACACGTTTTAGAGAATGGATATGCTACTTAGTAGTATAGAGGAATATTTGTGCCTAATGTATAAGATTATACGGCGAGGAATTATCGTATTTCTCGGAATACTGAAGATATATCTCGATTTTCTAATCCCTAGCATCTCTCATCGCGTTTTAACGTGCATTCATTCTCTTTATTATATACTTTGAGGTTCGTACAGACGTATTTTAATTGTCGCGCGTAGTTTTGCGTGTGACACAACGGTGGTACATTGCTTTGTTCACAACTCTTGAAATGTATATCAGTTTTTGGATATTTTTTATTAGTGGCACCGCGACATATTTATATATACGTAGGAGTCTCCCTTTCTAACGCGTCAATTGTTATTCTAACATTGCGAGCACAGAATTATTTACTAGTATTAGTAGTGTTGTAAATGCTATCTCGACGTTCCTTTTGTTATATACACTTGTTAGATCGGCGATATAAACGTGTCGGGGATAGCGAGTATCAGTTGTGACAGATGGGATGCGACAACTCATTTTACTATCACACGATATTAACTCTAACATTAATCGTAAATACTATAAACAAAAGTCGTTAAACGGAAGTCGTATATAATTGTAAACAACGTGAAAGGAGACCGCGCTATACTTACATGTGCGCGTCATTCGGAGGAACGCGAATCGTCGATTTATCTTTCTTTGCGAGAGTTCACCCGAGAATCCCCGAGGTGATTTTACAGCTCGAAGCTGTCGATCGTTTCTAATTCTAACGTTTACGCACAGATTTCTACGTGTTTTGTACGAGTTTTCCCGATCACACCCGGATTACACACCCGGGACACAGTTTTGTAATTGTGCGTCTTCAAGCTGTCTCACTCGAGTATCAAAGTCTGTATTTCTGTGATATAATTGAGAAATCGTTTGAGAAATCCTGCTGTATGTCGAAGGTGGATCTTAGAGTATAAGCAGGCGCGATCGAGATCGAGAGTAATTCGTCGATCGCGCCGATCGAGCAAAGTCCGACGCAATCGAGCTTGAGCGTTAAGCGATTTTACAGTTATAAGCGTGATCTTTTTCTGTATAACTATATGTACGAGAATAAAGAAGGATAATAAAAATGATCATTACGACAACAACTGCCGTGCGTTCCTTCCGAAATCGCGCGCACAATTCGACACTTCAACTGCAACTTACCGGATGCGTCATTGCGACTTTTCGAACCTCCTCCCGATTGCCACGATTTGAAACTTTGAGATCACGTGCCACCCGGGACCGAATTCAAACTATTCACAGAGAAGAGAGAAAGCCACGCGACTCGCAGTGCCGTCGCCGGGTGCGCCGCGCGGCGACGTCGAAGATGCCCGACAGATGGCGCGCATGGCTCCGAAATTTCACCAGCCGTCAGGCGTAATCGCGAGAAAATCGCAACACGCCGTCAGCATATCGCGATGACGGAGTTTCTTTAACGCTCGCTCGATCGCGCGCGTCAATCGCCCTCGGGCACTTTCGCGATCGGATCCGCGGCGACTTGAAAGCGAGAAAGAAAGAAAGAAAGAAAGAAAAAAAGAAAGAACGTACGAACACACACGAGGAAGGAGAACGAGAGAACAACGACGGGCGGGAGCAACAAAAAAAGAGGGAGAGAGAGAGAGAGAGAGAGAGAAAGATCCATCTCCCAATCAGTCGTGACTCACTTCCGCTGTGCTACGTCACCGCAGTGGAGCGGTGTTCGCTCGTTCGCAACAGCTCGCGGGGCACCGTCTGTTACGTGAGTTCGCATTGTGTCGTCTGTCACTGGTCGCTGTTGGGATTACCGGAAGTACTCACGATGGTGAGTACACGACGAGGTAGCAGCCGTCGACGGCTGGAGTCGGGACGCGCGAGGCGCGTCGTCGATTCGGCGTGTTGCCGAGCATGCGTCTAAACGAGTCGCTACGTGTGTATGTTCGCAGGCGTCTTACTCCGAGGATCAGCTGGCGGGTAAGTGAAGGCACCGTGGCGGATCGAGAAAGGTCTGCATGAGCGAGCGAGCGAGCGAGCGAACGAAAGAACGAGCGAGCGAGCGAGCGAGCGAGGGGGGCTCGGCGTTGCGCTGCGCCGCGCCGCGCTCGTTTTCCTCCTCGGGTTCTCACAATTCAGGTCAAGAGTATTATCGCCTTTTTAGACGCATCGCCCGGTGTAAAGAGCGGTATACCGCGAATCGGGGATCGCCTTTTATGGCTCGGTATTTGAAAGCAAGCCGCCGCCGCAACTTGTCGACTTAATCGCCGCGCTCCTGCCTCCTCCCGCGGCCGAGCTTGCTCCGTCGACCGATCACTCTCGCTTCGTGGTACATGTGCTCCGCCGACACGCCGAGGAATTAGGGGATCGGTCGCTACGGTGACGTGTGTTCTTGACGTTATCGCGTGTGACAGTGCCGCTGATAAGTCTTATCTTTGAGGGAAAGAAAATGTATGTCTACAGCTACCAAGAGCTCTCTCACAGGATGATGTCATCCATGGAGGGTAAATAATCCTGTTGCTGATTTAGCGGAACGGTGATTTTAATTACGGCGCGCATCAGCACGAATGTCGAGGATGGCAGGAAAAAAAAAGCGGAAAGATGATCCCGATGACTTAGATAGAGTATCATGTCTTGCTTACCAGTTGTATCGCTGTAGAATTCCAGGAGGCGTTTCAGTTGTTTGACAGCCGTGGCGATGGGAAAATTCACGTGGCCCAAATTGGAGACGCGCTGCGCGCTCTGGGACAAAACCCGACCGAGTCTGACGTGAAGAAGTTCACTCATCAGCACAAGCCGGACGAGCGCATCAGCTTCGAGGTGTTCTTGCCCATCTACCAGGCGATCAGTAAGGCCCGCACCTCGGACACAGCGGACGACTTCATCGAAGGTCTACGTCACTTTGATAAAGATGGGAATGGCTTCATATCCTCTGCAGAGCTGCGACATCTTCTGACGACGCTCGGTATGCGTTTGATTTTCCTGAAAAGCACATGACGATCATCATCGATGCGTGAGATTATTGTCGTGTGTATCGTTGCAGGTGAGAAGCTCAGTGACGAGGAGGTGGAAACGTTATTAGCAGGTCACGAAGATTCACAGGGTAATATCAATTACGAAGACTTTGTCCGCCAGGTGATGTGCGGCTGAGTAGCTACTTAACTGCGTACAAGAGAGAGTATTATTATTATTATTATCATCATCATATCGTCGTCCTTTACTTTACCACTGTAATCTGCCGAGTCTGTTGAAGCGTTTACTTTTGGAGGATTATCATATCATAGCATGTGTACCTATACGGCGATTTATCTCGAGGAGATCCTAACGCGAACACTCTATTTTGTTATGTATGTGGGAAGAAGAGATTAACCCTCTCTATATAAGGATCTAAATTAGTTAACCAATGGTAGGTAAAGAACAATCTAGCGCATTGTGCCTTGACGTACTCCGACTTACGAGCATTTAGCGATATTGATAGTAAGCCACTCTTTAGCAAGAGATCCGAATTTCGCGGACATTCCAAATTTTTGAGATAGACTTAATGAAGAACCGAGATTATACGCGGGCTCTTCTCCAAGGCGAAGACCGAGCATTTTGATTCACGCTGGTAACCCTTAATCGTGTTTTCTTGTCTGCCTATCCCTTCCTCTCTCCATCCTTCTCTCTTTCCCTCTCCTCTCTCTCTCTCTCTCTCTCTGTCTGTCTGTGTCTCTCTCTGTCTCTCTCTCTCTCTCTCTCTCTCTCTCTCTCTCTCTCTCTCTCTCTCTATCGAGTTCAATATACCTTCTGTGTGGTTAGAATGTATGTGCAAGAATCTTCCATCTACCTTCCACGCGCTCTAGAAAAATGCATCGCGGCGTATACGAGCAATATCCATTTTATTTATTTATGCATGAGCGTATTTATGTCCTCAAGACGCGTGTGTGCAAAGCAAGAAATATTGTACGTCGCGATGAATAAAAGATGGCTCTAAGAACTGGATGTGAGGCAGTGTTGAATGTTTCTTTCTAGAAATAAAACAGAACGGTTTGTACATACATGATATACTTTTCAGTCAAGCCGGTCTGTTCTTTGCAGCTGCGCTGCTGAGTTGGTGCAATAAGCTAGAGTGAGAAAACCTATATTTGTCTCACTCTAACTTATTGCACCAGTTCAAACAGTGCAGCTACAAAGAATAGATCAAGTATCTCGCGTGTCGTCGGTCGTCGGGATCGTCACCGTTAGAATCCATCTGCCGATCGATCGATCATTGCTGCTGCCACGGAGCAGTGCATTTCCGCCTATATTTATGCCAGAGAGAAAGAAAAAACAACAAGAAAGATGTCTCGAGAGGCAAAATCGCGACGTCTCGAAAAGTCTGCGACGCAACGTGAGAGTATCGCAAAAACGACAAAGCGCACGGCGGACGGCTACTGGATCGTTCGATCATTCGCGTTTAAAGGCAACTGTGTACGGCGCATGTGCGTACACGTGGGAATCCGCCGACGAGTCTGATTCGCGGGTGGATCTAGGCTGACGTCACGTGGGACGTGGGGCGCTACACCGTGCTGCTGCATACGTCTGGTGGTAGGTCGGCGTCGGTCGCGCTGCCAGCAGTATTGCTGTAAACGCCGCGAAGAATACTTCTGTCTTTCACACGCCTTTAGATAGCGAACGCCGCCGTCGTCGCAGTTTGTCGATCGCTACTCCAGCGAACATTTCGTTGTGGAGCAGTGCACTTAAAGCCGCCAAAATTTTACGAAGAAAGAAGTATGAATATTAATTCCAGTCTGTCGTTAAGTAATAGTGAAAGTAGTAAAAAGGGCGCGATAATGCCGAGTTTAATTTCCAGTAATTGGTGAGTAGGAGTTGCGGCGCGACAGCACGCAACGTTAACTACGCCATTTTTGTCCTCGCCTTCCCTGCGAGTCGCCATCTTGCATCTCGCGTCCTGATCCGTGTATGTGCCTTATTTTTTTTTCTCTTTAATTCCTCTCGCGATCCTCGTCTCTGTCTTGCTCTCTCTCTCTCCCCCCCTCCTCTCTCTCTGTCGCCATTGCCGTCTCTTTGTCTTTTTCTCTCTCTCTCTCTCTCTGTTTATGAACTGCCAGATCTTGTCGCGTGAGAATATTATCGCGCGATAATGCCTCGTCAGACGATCGAAACGCGAGATAGAGCGATCGTCGTATCGGTATATCGCGTCCACTCTCGACGCTGCTCTTCGTCATTATAGTCATTGCGGAAAAATGCGGCTCGACGATACGCGATATTCGATGGTCTCTCGATGATATCAGCGCTCTTATCCGCGCGAGAGAGAGAGAGAGAGAGAGAGAGTGAAGAGGACTCGCGTCTCCGCGAGGAAGAGTCGCCGAGGAATGCCCGTGACTTACGCGGAATTCTCGCAAACACATCTCGCGTGCGTTAGATCGATCGTTCGTCCACGCGACCACGTGACGGCCCCGCTAAAAAAAATCTATTACGGAGCGCATTACGGTATATCGTCGGTAGCGTTGCGCTTTATCAGCTGTTCCGTTAGACGCCGGAGCGGTCGCCCATCTGCCTTGCTCAGCGGGACATGCTTCGACGCGGCTGAGTCAGGCATATCCTCGGCATTTTTCAAACAACAATCGTTTCTAGGTATTTATCGTATAACTTGCAAGTATATTCATAATTCGAACAAGGGAAAACATGTTATCTTTAACCCTCTCTTTTTTTTGTCCCGGCAATGTTGAGTAGTCGAGTCGGTCGTCAAAAGATAATGATATCGCGCTGATAATTGCTGTGTGCATTGATAATTGTCGTGGTGTGAATGGTTCTCTTATCTCCTGAAACTGAAGTGCCAAGTAGGCTTCTCTCGGAGGCAGGGCTCCGCACGTCGGAGGGCGGCCCGGTTTTGCCTCGGAATCTCACCTGCCACGTACGTGCGCACGAGCGTGTGTGCTCTTTGTTATCTATTCTTTGTTATCTATTCTGGAAATATCCGTGGGAAAAGAAACAAAGGATAAAAAAGGTGGAAGTGCACCCTCTTGCCCAACACTCCACCACATGAAACTTTAGATATCGCCCTGGCGATGAATGCGACGAGTGTAAGGTGATCCAAGCGATCGATGTCGATCGCTGCAGCGGGCGAGCGAGAAATCGGCTGTGTTTAGCTGGAAGCGTATCCCTTTGTTTCTTGCGAGTACGTTCCCTCCGAGAGAGAACGACTTCAATTACACGGGACAGCTCTTATCTCGGCGCGTCGCGCAGCGTGCAACGTGAGACTTCGAGGTCGCATAGCCAAGAGACTCGAAGAGTGCATCAAACGAGCTTCTCTCTCTCTCTCTCTCTCTCTCTCTCTCTCTTTCTCTCGTGCGCGCGCGCGCGCGTGCTTGTCGAATGCGCAACGCATCGTCGCGCTATTGTTACATTCATCTGGTATATGAGACCGAGGGTACAGTTATTGTGCAGCGCGTTATCAATTATCTAATCAGCGGTGTCCTGTTTGGAGTGAGGAGAGAGCAAATGCATCGGAGAAGTATATGTCCGCGTTGCGCCGTAAGAGAGAGAGAGAGAGAGAGAGAGAGAGAGAGAGAGAGAGAGAGAGAGAGAGAGTTACAAATTCTCGAGCCAATGGACGAATGGATCGATCCGCGACTGTGCGTGTGCGTGCGTGTGTGCGTGACCCGGCAAATACTTTTAGATTGAACCGTGTATTCATTACCACCACCTGGACGCGCGTAGTATCGGCGATAAGCCTCGCCTCGCCTCGCCTCGCCGTATAATAATTGGCAGTAAACCGAGCGTGACGCAATAGTTCCTTCGACAAGCATTCGTACGCGATGCAGAAGCGTGTGCGTGCGCGAGAATTCCTTCGCACCAGCCGAAGCGAGTCGCATACCATGAGAACAAGTATATTCGTTATACTGGATGAACTGCGTCGTAACTCGCTTGTCCTTGTTATCCTGTTTAACAGGGGGGCAGCGGGAGGGAAACGATCGAGAGATATCCTGGGAGAAAGACGCTCGCGTCGATTCGCTCGCGCTTTCTCTCTCTCTCTCTCTCTCTCTCTTTCTCTCTCTCTCTCTCTCTCTCTCTCTCTCTCTCTCCACCAAAGTTCTCCGAATCAAACTGTACGAAACAACAAAGATTTAGATCGTTCCATTAGCGACGAAAACAAGCAAAGACGCTCGCTCGAGAGCCCGTGGAAACGGAGTTTCCAGCCTGCAGCCTGCGCGATCTCGCGCTGTTCCTTTCGCACGAAACGCCGCGCGCGAACAGCAACATTGACTTTGTTTTCTCTCGCAAACGGCGAGTCGGTTCGTGTCTCGGCCAATCGATATACAGTCAGCAATGCAGCGTTATTTCACGACCGTATCTCTCTCTCTCTCTCTCTCTCTCTCTCTCTCTCTCTCTCTCTCTCTCCCCCCCCCCCTCTCTCTCCCTCGACACTTCGTGATATTTTCTTTCTTTCCGCTCCTTCTCCAGTCGGCTCGATCTTGGAGAACTCAATCTTCACGCCACCGTAAAAGTACGATAAGCGTTTGGAAAATCGCGCTCCAAATCCAACAGTCTTAGCTTAAGGTCGAGAGGACCCGAGGAGAAAGAGAAAAAGAAGCGCAGGAGTAGTTTCCTCCGGTCGCGTTTCTCAGACGCGACGATAGAGCATGCGTAATTCCCGGTAGAGAATGTTCATCGTGCGACACGGACCGCGGAATGAAATTTCGCCGCGCAAGTCGATTTAATTACTTCTTCTCGTCTATCGTCGCATACACTCCGAGTATCGTGTATCTATTTTCAGCCGCGTTATCGTCATCCGCGGTTCTACGCGATAAACAACGGGCGCGCATCTTTAGCGCTACACACACACTTGCAATGCCCATTTAATATAGCTTCTCGCTATAGCGCGCTCGTTTCTTACGTAATTCTCGCTACATCAGCGAATTATACGCGATTCGTCTTATTGGATGATAGCTGCGAGAGAAGAAGCGAGCCACCTTTTGTTCGCACTGTAACAACCGCACTGGGCATGACGCGAGCGCGAATAAGTGGCTTTCAGGAACGTCACATGCAGCCGTATCTCTCGGCTGGCTAATTTCAAGCGGAAAACGCATTCGACATACGGTAATCGTCGCGGAATATACCGGATGCGATACAACCGCGCTTTTCTTCCCGAGGTCGACTCCCGAAAATTAGCCGTACAGGCTTGAGTTAAAGGGAAACGAACTTCGCGTACGACATGCATGCTCATTATCGCGATTAAGCCGGGGGTTAATTCGCCGATCGATTTCGCAAGAAAGAAAGAATAAGGACATTGCGTGCCGATGAGAGAAAGCCGCACGCTGCGTTCGGCGCTATTTAGCGTTACGGTCTATCCGCTGAACTAGAAAATAACGCTAAAAAACACGCGCACTAATGGTCGCGTCGTACGTCATAATTACGCGCTATTCTTCCCGAGGTATTGCGTTTGTAGACGCTAAATAGCGTCTGCCCGAACGCCTAGCCGAGCGATATCATCGCGCACGAAAACGTTCGTCCTGTGGAAGACTACAATTGGTCCGAATGTATTCCGCTTGAATGGCCGTAATTAAATTTGTCCATCGACTCCGAGAAGCTTCCAGAGAGAGAGAGAGAGAGAGAGAGAGATTGATAAAGCGAGAGACGGCTGCGCAGGAACGCGCAAGGCCGTTCGTTCGCGCGTGGAGAATGTCGAGGAACAAAGGCAATAAAATTATTCCGATCGCGGTCGGATCCCCCCTCCCCTCCTCCTCCGCGACGACGACGAGTGGCTTCTCTTATTCCGGGCGGTCTTATTTCTTTTTCCTTCTTACTTTTTCTGAAACTTTTATTCTCTTTCGCGTGAGAGAAAAAGAGAAAGCGTGGAGGTGGGAGGGGGGGGGAGGCAGACCAGTCTTTCCGCCGTGTTTCTGCGCGTTATAATCGCCAATTATAGCACGCGTAACCGCATAGTTTTATCGTGCACTCCGGGGGACGCGTGTGGCGACGCACATTATCGCGCTGTCTGAAACGTTTGAACGTAAATAGATGACCTATTGTCACGCAACGCATGTGCCGATAACATTTGAACTTGGAGAGCGGATTTCAAGCGTGTCTCCAAATCGCGTTAGAAACCGCGACGGTGTTCTCCGCGCTAGTCGCGATCAAGCGGACTCGTAGAGTCCAGTTTCGCGATTTCAGGTCAGACCGTGTGTGTGTGCTCCTCGTGTCTGTGTCCGTGTCCGTGTACAAGAACGACACAAACGGAACATCCCACACGATCGATACGATATCTGGGATCTATTTCAGTAATCGCTCACTTCGCCGAGATAAATGTGCCGCGGGATCCTCGCTCGCGTCGATCAGATCGCGAGTCCGCTATTATCGTCCGGAATAAAATATTGCGATACGAATCTTTGGCGATCCTAGACTGAACGATAATCTCATTCTTATTCTTTTCTTTTCTTTCTGCGCACGTCGACACGGAAATCAAAATATTTGGAGGACCCGAGGTAGACGAGGACGGTGCATCGACACGTTCGAGACGCGGCGATAATTTACGCTGAAACGCCGATATCAAAAGAACGCTGCGTAAGCGCAATTATTTGTCTTGCGAAATTCGCCCGAGACGAATATTTGCCATCCGCGTGTCGCGGAGACGTTGGCAAAGCGCGGGCTGCAAATATCCATGGCGCGTCCACAAAGGTGAATACGATCGCGTTACCGGTCTGAGATGCGCTCGCTTTGGCGCTAATGCTGCTTCAAAATTGACTATTCGCGTTACATGTTGCACCGCGACGCAAACGCAGCGGCAAAACATTTATAAATTGTCGCGCGGCGCACGGACGCGCACGCAATTAGACATTATTCATTTGTGAGAAGGAGCGCCGCGCCGCTCGCTCGTCCTTACGTAAGCTCGAAATTTCCCAACATCACGGTTACTATATGCCCAAACCGTTACATTTAACGCGCATCTTGACTTGACAAAACGTCCGGCCAAAAATTGGCGATGAAAAGCGACGAGAATTGCGCGCGTTTTCTCCCTTTCTCTCTCTCTCGCTCGCATTCTTCCTCGGCGCGCAACGCGCGAAGACGCTTATTTGTTTGGCGCGACGCCCGCTTTAATGACGTCTGCCGACAATGTATGCCCGCTGCATTATACCCGGTATCGCGTATAAATCGCGCCGGCCGACCGCCCGCGGTGGCAGTCGCCGATTTGCCCGTTAACCGCGAGAATACACCGCGACAGTTTTTCGCGAGGTGTGCGCTTTTTTGATCCGGTAATCGCTCGGCTTCTCGCGGCGGCGTGACGCGCGACGCGAGACGTCCACAACGTCGTCGTCGTCGCACCACACCACCGCCGTGTGCGCACGCGTTTCGCAGCGAAAACTCCCGGCCGCCCGCTACATATCCCGCCCGAATGGCTCGAAGGCCAAGGTAGATGCGTCTTTGCTGTTTTTATTTCTTTTTTTTTTCTCGCTCCGTCTAATGGACGATTGCGCGACAGCGAACTCTCCCGAAGGCGACCCGTGCGGATCGCCGTCGATGACTTTTCTTTTCTCTCTCCCTCAGCGTCGCGACGATGCGTCTCGCGCGGTTTATCACGGTTCGCGTCCCGATAGCTGTGAAGACGAACAAATAGCGCGTGGCTCGCGATACCAACCATCCACCTCTCAGGACGTGAGGTCGGCTCTCCTGCGGTCTGGAGCGAGACAGACGCGTCTTGAACTTATATAAGCGCTCCATCGGGAACTTGAAGATTCTTGGCAGTGTCTTGTGTTTATTCGCATACATCATCCTCTTGTTCGAAGAACTCCCGTTTCAAGTCGGCCGAAACACGTGATAACGACGCACGTCTGTGCGTTCGCGCGTAAATTTATTGCCCTCTTTTCTCTCTCTCTCTCTCTCTCTCTCTCTCTCTCTCTCTCTCTCTCCCCCTCTCCCTCTTTCTCTTCTCCTCTTTCTCCTCGTGTACTGTTACAATCGCACGTTCTCGTATCCCTATGCGCTTGTAATCTTCACCACCTGCGTATCCCTCTAGTCGTAGAACGTGGCAGACATTGTTATTTATATGAGAAATGATAAATCAAACTTAAACTCGCGAACGCGTCGTCCATCCATATGAGAGTCGCACGAGTCTCACGACCTTCCTAATCGTCGAATGCATGTTTCAGTGAAATGTCTAGTAAGTGCATGGACGAAAGCCTGGAGGAAGGCTCTAGGCTGCAACAGCACTACTGTATAACGCTGGGCGTGGGGCCTCTGTGGTGGTCCTGATGTGCCCCATGCCGCATTGTCTGTATCTACAGTCAACACAGAGAGCCGCGGCGTGGGGATCAAGCAGAGTCAGCTCTCTGTGAGCTCCCGCATTGTGCAAGTACGTATCTTTCTTCATGTTCCGAGTGACTGATCAGCCGGATTCGCGCTGTAACTTACGCGCGCGTACAGCTCTTGTATCGTCCCAAACGGGCCAAAAAGCTAATCCCGACACGTTTGCTTGCATGTTGACGCATACAGGAGGATGAATTGTTGAAAGCTGTGAGAAGCAACGAACCATTGCGTCTAACGTTCACCCTCCACTTGACCGAGAGTACGTCCGTCGAGTGGGAGACCGTAGCGTGGCGCCGTTGTCTATACATTCGCGTACCGAGCTGCCTTCTGCCCGAAGGATCAAAAGAGGGCTTTGTCTCCCTTCTGGAATACGCCGAGGAAACGTTGCGCTGCACCAATATCATCGTATGCCTGCGTAAAGATAGATCTGACCGAGGTACTTGTCGCTTGCCGTTTTTCGGTACGAACGAAGACTTTTGCGTGGAAAAAGACTCACCCGCTAAATCGTTCTGTTGTTATGGTCTAGCAATGCTGGTTCGTACCTTCATGTTCTTGGGCTTCACGGTCCTGCCGCCGACTCATGCCTTGGTACCGCCAGGCAGTGACGCGGGCAATCTCTACATGCTCTATGCCATCGAGTAATCGGCAAGCAGCTCGGCACCTCTCAAATTTAACGCGCAGGTATTGACGCAAAAGGGGAAAGGGAAATTTACGTTGCGGTTTCTTTCTGCCAATTGGTTGAGACGGCGCTTTATATCGACCATTTTCCGTTCGCTACTTCCGCGCTTCCTTTTTCTCTATCTCTCTCTCTTTCTCTCTCTCTCTTTCTCTCTCTCTCTCTCTCTCTCTCTCTCTCTCTCTCTCTCTCGTTTTCGTGAGTTTATTATTATGATTTCATATTTAATTATTTGGATTTCTCTTAATTTTATTTCAGGTACAGTCACATAAACGGGTTTAAGGTAAAGTTCTGGAGAGGGCACGCCTGTGGACAGGGAAACGCGATTGATTCAATGCACTTCTCTTTTATATTTTAAGTTTTTCTGTATATTTGTGTTTTTATTGGATATGTGAAGAAAATTGTCTTTTTTTTTTATTTTGATACGGTTTTTTACAAGAAGAAATATCGAGGACCTTTAACGACGCGAGGAAAGAACTCACACGTCATCAAGCCGATCACATCGAAAAACACCTTTGCGTTAAATTTCAGAGGCATAACGGCGAAACAAAGAAAAATATAGTCGCGAATACGTAGAGAACGCGTACATAAAAGGCTTTCGATGGGTATATCGATTCATTCTCTTGAACACAATGTTAATAACTCTTGTAAGAGCATATAAGTTGCTGACAAAGCTTCCCACGTGAAGGAATTTGACGGAATTTGTTACTATGCATTAAGAACTGTATGTAGTGACAAACCGTCAAATTTTAGAGAAAATTTATTATCGACAAATCTCAATGTTAATTGTGGCAGATTGGGTATCACCGTATTATTATTAATTTTATTATTATTATTGTTCTCATTATTATTATTATTAGTGATATAGTATATTTCTTTACATTATTTGTAAGTATTATCGATATGTATACCATATAACTACATTTTATATTTGTTGTGCGGATGTCGATGAGATTCACCCAGTGAGTTTAATCGCTCTTTCCAGCCTTCCATTAAAGATTGCATTATTGAAGACATATCAGTTGACTCGTACGCTTCGTGAAAAAATGGCGTAATTTTCTTTTTCTTCCTAGTAGTTATATATCGTACTTCAATAATTTACAACAGAGTCCGCGGATTAAAATATTGCAAAAACAGCGGGTGAAAATAGAATATTGTTCATCGAGATTCATAGGGTCGCACCGGTTCAAACCGTATACGTCACAAATATCACTCTTATATCGTTAACCGTATATGCAGAATAATATATTTCGTGCAAATATCTCAGCAATTCATAATCGGAAGGTATTAGATTATTATAAAACTTATTTATCGTTATAATCCTTCATTACAGTTATTGTCTTATTAACTCTGTTAATGATAGATTCCTTAGATATAAGTTAGAGTATCTGGTAATCCCCAATCAGTTAACATTGGAGAGATCTTGCTAATAAATGCGTTCTTTAGTGTTGACTCGATAACAGACAACATGAAAAATATAAAAATACAAAAAAAAAAGGTGAAAAATGTCAGAAAAGAAACAAAAAAGTGTTAATAGCTTATTAGGGAATAGGTAAAGATAAGTACAGAGTGACGGACTATTGTATGTTAACTTCACGCAAATAATTATCAACTTGCCTCAAGTTTTTAAATTGATAAATAATTCCGTGCGTTTTATCCCGTCAGTTAGTATTATATATTCATACCTCTGACCACACATAAAAAATGGATATGTATGCTACGTTTCTTATTCATACATGAAGACATAATTGCTAAATAAACATTTAATAAAACCCTTCATATTGTTACTCCTTGTTTACCAGAGATATTTATTTTGGACGTTATTCGATTAAACGTTAAATTTTAGGTGATGGAAATAAAACACGCAGTATGCAAGCACTTTTGTTTAAATAATATCCTTACGCACAGAATATGCAAATCGACACGCTATTGATACTACACAGTTATTTTTAACATAAAGTGCATTAGTTTACTGCTAATTACATAATATAAAACACTTGGCTTTGCTTTATACATAATTCCTATGTACAAAATTAATCGCAGATTTTTTTAATTTGTCACAATTACATTTTTTTTATTAGAATATTAACATATAAAATAATATTGAATAATTATTTATATCTTGCTCCAAATGCATACAATATTTTTTTATATATAGAATATAAAATTGAGGATACAAGCAGAGGCAATTGTTATGTAAAAATAAGCCGAGAATTCAGATTTCTTCTCAGAACTTTTTTTAAGTTTTTGTATCAATTTGTAAAAGAACTATACTAAATACTGAATACTAAGAGATGAATAACACGAGGTGTATTTTTTATAAAAGACTTTCCTCCTTTTTCTATTTATAGCACCTCAGCTTTATTATATTTTATATATTATGATGAGAAAGAAATATATTTACTATCATGTTATCGTTTAATATTTTTCATTTGAGGATTTCAAGAAATGTACACTTGTATGAATTCAACACATAACACATAATAATAACAGCAATGATATAATTGATGAGATATGAATTAATAAAATTTCAGATTTTGTTCGATTGTGAAAAGCAATTTAAAGTTTAAAAAAGTATTTATGTGATCTGTTTAACCAATTAAACGATACAAAGTTCAAAAATTATTTTTGAAATATATATATATATGCATATACATATATATATATATATGCATATACATACATATATATATATATATGTGCATATATATATATATATATGTGTGTGTGTGTGTGTGTGTGTGTGTGTGTGTGTGTATATATATATGCGTATATATATACACATACATATATACATTTATATATTTTAATTCAAACAGATCATACATGTGTTTTTTTTATAACTTCACATATTTCTACGCAGTATTATTGGGTGAATTGCGTGTCACATCTAACTGCGTGAATTAGATTTCTCACATACATCAGCTTCCTATAATCAATTTAAAGAATGAAGGAATTAGACGATTGGAAAAGTAAAACATTATTATTAGATGCTTGAAATTCTCGCTGTTTCTTGCAATAAAAACTCATATTTATTTCAAAAGAACGGTACATTATATTTTATTCAAAATATTATTGTCATTCGGAAGCTAAAACCTTTCCCATTTTTCGGTTAACGTTGATTAAACATTCGCAATGGTTCTTTCTTTCAATTCGTGTATCAATTATTAATTCGGACCCATTTTCCTTGTTTCTGGATCATTCCCATTGTTTTTAAACGTTTACTAATGGTTGACTCCTCGACATTTAGTACTTTCGATAATTCTTTGTGCGTCTGACACGAACCTTCTTTCAGTAATGCCTCCAATTCTCTATTTTCAAACTTTTTCGGCTGACCAGGGCGTTCTTTGTCATTCATGTCAAAATCATCATCTTTGAATCGTCTAAACCAATTTCTGCAAGTTGCACCACATAGAACATCCTGCCCATAAGCCTTCATTAGCAAACGATGACTTTCAGCAGCAGATTTCTTGAGATGAAAGCAGAAAAGTAATGCTGCCCGCAAATGCTCTTTGTTTGGTTCGAAATCCGATATCTTCAATGCAATAAAAAATTGTGTTCTTTGCATTCCGATCTAATGTCACACACTGATTATTAAAGCCTATTGAGAGTATTTATATATATATATATATCAATGGTCACTTTTGATCATGTTGAAATAACCCAACTACTGACCTCTATTAGTCAACAGCGAGAAATTAATTCAAGCACCTAATATATAAACACAAATATATTGAACGTACCTCAGAAGCAGTTTTTGGAACTAATCCTAAACTGTCCAGCATACCAGACCGCGAAGAGTTTTCTACCGGATATGCCGATATCCTTTTACATTTTATTAAATGAGTTGCTGCAAAATAATGTGGATGTAAATTAATTTCTACTCTATTAATCTGTACTCTCCCCACGATCACACAATACCTAAATGATTGCCATCGGTCGACGTATAACCACATGGGCACTGTAATTTCTTTTCCAGCGGGATATTGATCAGAGGAGACGGCACCACTAAACTAGTCTTCGGCCTCTCATTATGAATTTGTTGTTGATGCTCTTTGAAAGCGCGCCAACAGCAAGTGACATAACGACATTGCGAACATTGCTGTTCACCTCTGTTGATGAAATAATTGTTGTAATATCCGCGAGAATGTCAGCTGAAATCGACCATTATACTTACGGATAATGATCTTCCTCATCAATATCCTCTTCACATTCCTGACATGGTAAATGGCTGACAGAGCTGTACACTGTAATTGGCCCAGTACTCCATTTTTGTATTTTTTCATCCGGTGGTAATTCCGGAATTGGACTATCTACATCGAATCGCATCGTCTCTGGCCGTTCCTTCGAGATCATTATCCCACTATTGCCAGCCGTGTACGGTATCACTTCTGTGTGCATATTTATTTCAATGTTAAATTTATCAGAATTTGTGCTTCTCACGCAACATGTTACAAGCATGAGCATTCATGAGAGAGGATTATAGAACAGAAACAACGAAGAACATGTTCCGCTTGAATTAGCCTTTCTAAGCTTTCTTTTTAAATATTTCCGAAGCGACATATATGTATATTTTACCAAGCGTTTAATTAAATATATATTGTGTCGCTGCGAGACATACAGCATATGTTTAAATATATATTTACTTGAATTGGACACATAGTCGTGTAACTCTCGCTGATGCATCGTCAACAAGCTTTTTTGGTTGAACCAAAGGCAACATCTCGAACATTTGTTACCTCTCCCTTGGTCCCTTCTTACAACGTGTCTTTGCATGTGCGACAAATAAGCGTAAACGCTGGACGCGCTCGGGTTGCCTTCGCTCGCAAATTGTATCACCTATTCGTGACGACGATATGCGTTCATTAATGCGTAAATTACATTAATCTAAAAAATTTTTTTTTCTTCTCACATCTTTACCTTTAAGCAATAAGGGCATTGCAATCCTTCGCCCTTTTCGTGGACTTTGCAGTAATGATCTATGACGTCCTTATGGCTAGATGTCCGGTAACCACAACTTTCGCATCGATATGGCATTTCGGAAGGATAATGCATCGAGGACAGATGGTCGATTAACGACTTACTTTTTCCTGGGGAAGGAAAATACACAAATGGAAACCTTGTCGAATTCGTTTTTTTTTAAGTTACGAGTAATTCAACAGCGAGAATAGTAAGAGTGATTAGAGGTGTACGCCTACCGAATTTTTCCTCGCAAATGGCACAAACCACCATGACGCCGTCAGAATGACCGAAATTGCTGTGCGTTTCCGCCACGTGAGTGAGCATCTGATGTTGTGACGAAAGGGCGGTGCAACAGTATCGACAAACTGACAATTCCGATTGACCGGGTACTTGAGGAGGTACATGGCTGACCATATGCTCCATCACCTCTATGTTAGAGTTCATTACCGTTGCGCACAGGAAACACTAAACCGGAAAAACATATATTTCTCATCAATACATCTCATCGGCGACAGTGACGGTGAGCTTCAAACAAACCTTGAAACATAGCGAAGACTTGTGTTCCTTCAAAATCAAATCCTTATCACCTTCCATCGTGGCGTAATACAATTCTTGAAGCTGAATTTGTTCTTTCGGTTCTTTCTCGACTCTATTCTCTTTCTCCTTTTCTTTGTTACTCTTCGGTTCGATCGCAGTCCTTTTCGGCTCGAGTTCAGAGCTCGGTAGGGAATGAATACGCTTCCTTCCTCGTCTAGCAGGTTTTAACAATAGTAGCTCGGTGGTATTTGTAGTATTTGCAACTTGAGGTGACACATCAGTCGTCGGAAGTGAATCGTTTGGCAAGGCCGGTGGTGTAACAGCTCGTGAATTCGTGTAAGACCAGTCATGAAATGGATTAGCGGCTACCTTCGCCAGACGGTCCAACAAGGAACTGCCTAAAATCATACGCAATCTCTTTATTCGGCAATATAAAATTGAGTATGTAATAGAAAAAGTGAATTGTTGCAATATTTGTATACAATACTAGTCTACCACTCTACCACTCACTGTAATCGAGTTTGGTTTGCTCTGCGATGTGCAGAATGATATTGTTAAATGCACGTGCCGGTGTAGCGCCATACATTTCTCTCCAAACCAATTCATCGAGAAATTGCTGTATCATTTGCCTACTCAGTAAACTGAGCGTATTCTGGAACATTCTGGGCACAATTCTCCTGAGATATTCCATGATGTAGTAATTGCTCATGAGATTTCTTGGATCTTGTTCGGAAAATGTGGACTGTATCACATGTTTGTAACCCATATCGTGCAAGGTACTTTTATCTACGGTGAAATCCGTCATAATCTGGGAATCTGTGTGAACCCATTCTTTCAACGGATGCAGGATATTGTTAAATCGACGTTTGTACGATCTTTCTCCGTCGTGTATCGGCTCGCAAGCGCGTAACCGTAAGTCTGATGTAGACGGATCTAACACACCCAGGACCTCGACTTTCACCTAAAAGAAATAAAAACAAAACCAACTTTTGATCTTCAACTTTCAAGCAAACAAATTTCTCCGCCTTGGCAGCACATCAAGAAGACATATTTTACCTGCCGTAGGTGTCCGTCTTGTGACGTGGTACCTAAACTAATCACACCAACTTGTATTACGGAATTTCTGCCTCCCATCTTATTAGTCTTATCCCAAACCGCTGCTGTGCAAATGCTACGTAGATTAGTATAGAAATTTTTTAGATACAGATTTGTTACTTTCACCCAAGAGACTACATTTTGTATGTTGGTCTGACATGCCCAATGATAAATTAACTTCAGCAGAACTGTGGGTGTGTAAGGAGCTCCCTGAAAGATGGAGCCAGAAAAGACAGAAACGTATCTATCGGGGCAACAGTTGGATATCCAAACGTAACCACCAGAATACGGAAATGTCCCCTGGTCACTGTACATTCCCAGCTTTAACTTAATCTTCTGATGGTTTGTGCTGTGTATCATGCAATACTGTTCAGATCTTACTAGGCCTTGCTGGATTAACCATTCGGCAAATTTCGTGGCGTTAAACATGAGTACGCTTTTGACTCTAACATCTAAAAAATATTGTCAACATTTCAATCGGCTCAATACTGTACAATATATTCAATGGATTGTAGTACAATCAATAAAATGAGATAATTTCTTATAACAAGAAATAAAAAACAAATTTGAAATGCATATTCAAATGTTATTCTTAAACACTATCCATTTATATCTTTGAAATGGTCTCTTATTGAGTTACAATTTATTAGATAAGGCGCCTTGTCTTATCATATACTGGAATATATGAAAGTAGGATACGAAGGATACCTAATTCCGATCTTTCCTTTTGTGTAATCTGTGGACTGACATCTTTGTTGTGTAAATTTGGCCTTGCTACTACTACTAGAGACGGAAAAGTTCGGCCACCAGCTGTTTTGTTAAACGTGAATTCTCTGCCATCAGGCTGATTCTTTTTAGTGTCATCAATTTGATCAGCTATAAAACATTTTATAATGAAATAATTAGTTGCATTACCATTATTAAAAATATACATATTGCTTTCTATTCTATTTCTATTTTTACCCGTAGCTTTACAACCAACAGCTATTCCTCCTATACTAGTGTGCTCTGCAGGTTTGACAGTTGATTGACTTGCTATTTGTTGCTTACTGACAGTCTTAATCCTGAGATTTGTTACACCTTGCGGTGTGGTAGTAGCTGCAAGACCAATATTGGTTTTTTTTGTTAGTTAAAAATGTCAGATGAGATGTAAAAACTTAAAAATGTAAATATATGTCCTAAGTTCTGTTTTATTGCGGTAATAAATTAACTTTGAAAGTGCTCTAAATTTCTTTTAAATTTTTATTATTCTTACTTGGTGTAACAACATGTGTCGCTGGTCCAGCCTTTGGTCTCACACGAGTGATTGTTGAAGTCTGTAAAAGTAAGATAATATATATAATTTACTGATAGAGCAACAGAAATTATGCATGTATCCAAGTAACCTCTCTTATAAACAAATTGGGTAGAATATACCTCCTCCATAATTTCAGGTTGTTGTACTTGAAGAACTTTTGTCTTACGCCCAGACCTGGTATATTTGTACTGAAAAAAATTAATGTATGACTAATATTTAATGTAAATTATTAATTTTGCAAGAAAAAAAATAAAAATGCAATTGACAATACATTATCTTGTTGGGCCTGTGTCGTGGTTGAAGATGTGGTAGTGGTTGTAGTAGCTTCACCTAAAATTATACTTATTTGAACTAGTCACTAGCAAAGCTTCACTTTAGTTAGAAATAATATGCAATTTACTTGCCTTGAGACTGTGTAACAGATCCTAGAAAGACTCCCATTCGTGGATCAACAACTAGTTGAATATTTCCTTGAGATGAATTTGTGTTACCAATATTCAGTTTAATTTGCTGATTCTTGTTTTGAGTCTACAAACAAAAATTATATATAATTTTTTCCTTTTATTATATTTTATATTATATGTTGTCTTTTCTGTAATACTTACAACATTTAAAAGTTGAGAATTATTTTGAATTACTGTTGATGCTGCTGATGTAGGTCTATAAATAAATTCAAATATAAATCAATCGAGCATATATTTTGTACCAATTATTTTAGGATTAAGTACTTACAATGTAAACTGATAAGCATTAACAACTCCAGCTTGACACACTAATTTACCACCATGAACTGCAACTAAATCATCCAAGGTAGCCATAACCTGACAAAGAGAAATAATATATAATTTTCATATCAATATGAAATTAACAAGGAAATTAACAAAGAAAATTACCCTATCAACATTTTCCTTGAGTTTTGTTTTTAACACCAGCTGAGCTTCACTTAGAGGCTCCTCGGAACATTCCAAATTCAGTGTCATATTGATTGGACGAGTGTTTGTAACTGAACGTGTAAACATCCGTGTTTTTGGCATTTTAGCCTGTTTTCCTATAGGTCGTTCCTATTTTCCCTGGTTTTGGCTACCGATATCAAGGATCAATATATTAGAGATTGATCAATAAGTCCAGTTTTGCTTCCAGGAGCACACATGAGATACATGAATAATAATATTAAGAGTGCAAAAATGCATGTACTAAATACTGTGTGTGATATTTTATAGATATTTCCTCAATTATCATGCAGAGAATTGTAAAAAGTAAATAACCAAAAAGGGGAATGATCTATCGCAATGTAAATTGTTATTTAAAACAGAATTTTGCATATGTGGGTTGAGGTTGAATGTTCCCACCATATATAAAAAGATACATCTTGCTACAGAATGATCCCCACCATTAGCCTGCCAACGTCGCTACTGTCTGTCCCAAAAAGAAACGACCCGCGCTATCCGGCGTCGATTGACGCATGGCAGAAGAGAGCATTGGTTATCGTATATTCTACACACCTAGTTTTATCTATCGCATCTATGTACGCAATGTAGTACTTTTCTATGTCGACAACATGAAAACCTGATAATGTATGATATTAATCTTTCAATAGACTAACCTGCTAACACCCGGCAGCAAAGTGACAAACCGAGCGACGCTCGCGCGACTCGCTGTGATCGGACTAGATGGCGATACCAGCGATGTATGATCACTAACCGCTTGTTCCAGGCTTTATCTCGATAAATCAACTGATCGTGTAATACAGGCATTCAAACGTGTATATAACTGATGTTAGGGTTGTCAGATGCAAAATGACTATTTCCAGGACATATTTTGGGTTGAAAAGTAGGTTGTTAAAGAATTTTAGTTAAAATTCTCCTTTCTTTTTCCTTTCTCTTTTTTGTTTTTTTTTTAATGGCTTTACATCAATTTTCTCAGGTGGCACGTTAAATTTTTTGATCTTATAAATCGTGATAACTGCTCTCAGATTTCTCTCTAGTATCAGTTATAAACATGGATATTATGATTATAATTTTGTTGAAATTCTAATTTTCCGGGACAAGACTCAAATTCTAGGACACGGGACAAAAGCTTAAAAATCCCAAAACAATCCTGAAAATCCTAGCTATCTGGCACCCCTAGTAGGGAATAATGTCGTGATATAGATATTATTTAAATATTAAGACATTTTGTTTAACACATTTTATATTTTCTAGAAGTTTATTTGAAAACAAAGTTTTAGACAAAGACGAAAAATACAAGTAACTTATATTAAAAAAAAAAGCAGTATCCGTTACTATGCAACTTTTTGTAACCATTTCTTCAATTCGTCAATATCCACTTCTACATTAGGATCCTTGTTAAAAACATAGGAATTTGCAAACTCTATTTGTGAATCCAGATGCGAAAATTCAAAATCTTTGCCCTGCTTTCCAAGGAAGACATTAACTGATGATGCATCAGTAGTCTCTAGCTGACTAGACTTTGTCATTCGTAATAAATTCATCTCCTTTTCTAATAATGTCTTTATCACTGCACATCCTTTGGCCATGACCTGATCTTGTTTGTTGCATAATATAAGAACTGGAATGTTCTTTTGCATGTAAGGATCTGACAATAAGTTGTACAAGTACCTGCAAGAATATAAAAATTATACAAAAGATATAAAATTAAATATTTAGAGACTAAAATTTATATAAGCTATATTATTGACAATTTCAAATTGTTCTTCTCAAATTTTACTCACTCTGCCACATCCCTAATTTCTTTTTGAATAGTCACAGAGTCAATTACATAGACCAGTCCCTTAGCAGATGATTTATACTTATCAAAATATTTATTGCGAAGTCGTTCATCCCCAGGAATATCTACTATTCTCAAGGAACTCTAAAGCATATACATCTATAAAAATATATACAACCAAATAGCAAATATATCTTATACATGATATATTATAAAACTTACATTATTAACTGTGATGTTTCCTATATTTTCCTTAACAGATGTATATGTCTTCACAAATTGAGAACATATTAACCTTGCATAGATTAATGTTTTTCCGGTATCACTAAGACCTGTTAAGAGGATACCTTGACCTGTAGATTTTCTCCTACGCCAAACCACGAACAAGACTGCAGATATAATTATATTAAAAGTTGATACAGAGAGAAAGACCAATATATAATAGAATAATTTATTGATGAAAATATTTTGACTCCCTATGCTATTTGTTAGTAGTAACATCGAAACTGTTCATGAAACAAAATATATGTGTGAAAAGAATCAAGACAGGTTTATTATTCTATGAATTACGAAGTCATGAGAGAATCTGAAGATATCTTAAAATATAATACCATCTGGTATATCTAAACACATGGTAAAGTACTGAAATATCATAAATTCATGATTTAAACGTTGTACTGAAAATTCAATACGGTCTGATAACCCTCAAACAAAATGAGCTTCTACCTAACGTTAAGATAATAGCAAAAACAGCAGCTAATATTCCTAATAGCTGGGCATTGCTATTTTGTTCTAGTAATGGCTTTATCTGCTTCTCCATGATCGTAACTCCCTGGCAGGTGAGTATTCTACCACCGATCTCCTGGTGTCCCAAGTCCCACGCTCCCTCGTGGGTAGTAGTTTGAAATTTCTTTGCTGCCTCCGGACTGCATTCAGCTTTGTCCATACGCCATTTTCCAGTGCTTCCTCGTGGATATATGGACATGGACAGCTAGAGATGGGTGCGTATCTATTCGACACAGCACGATTGGACACAAAGTAAATGATTGGTTGGATCTAATTCACCAGATACGGCCTAGCTTAAGGTCATTCTACAATACGTGTCGTAAGTTGTAAGCCGTAAGAACTGACCAATTATAGCCGATTATTTTTGTAATAATCGATTGCGATTCGCCAATTCTTACGGCTTGCAACTTACGACACTTATTGTAGACCAGACCTTACAATACGTGTCGTAAGTTGTAAGCCGTAAGAATTGGCGAATCACAGTCGATTATTATAAAAATAATCGGCTATAATTGGTCAGTTTTTACGGCTTACAGCTTACACATATATACGAGCCTAAAGCGTGGTCTACAATGGTCGCAAGCAGTAAGAAGTAAGCATGAACAGTAAGAAATGGACCAATCACAGTTGATTATTTTTGTCACAATCGATTGTGATTGGTTTATTTCTTACCGCTTACGCGTACTTCTTACTACTTACTGCCATTGTAGACCACGCTTTATACTTCGCATCAGTTGGTTGTGTCGAATCGTGCTGTGTCGAATTGGGTACTTCCCGCTGGAACGATTTTACCTCGATTATTTTGACATCAACTATCTTTATCTTATAAAATCGATTATCATATGATATTTTCTTACCTTGATTATTCCCTAAACGATAGTTTCTTGTTCAATGTTACTAGAATTGATATTAAAGGTACAGTCATGGAGTTCAAAACAGCGGAAAAGAGAAACGGAAAAGGCAAATTTCACCGTGAAACAACAGGATAGAATTGCTCTAGGCCCTTATTTTCGAAAATATGTGAAAAACATCGTACACGACGGGCCCTGATTCTTCGGAAATCGCTGCCATATATATATATATATATATATTCGAACAAATTAACCAATTATAGTTGAGAACGGGAGCAGTCATCGTTAACGTTTCACTTATGATTGGTTGATTTGCTTACTGGTTACGTTATTCTACATGTCATGTTCCATGGTGCATACAACTCAACGATAAATAAAACATATTTTTATTGTTAATTAAACTAAACAATTAATTAGACGTTCTTTTATTTTTTATCTTTATAATTTGATAGTAACTTCGGAAACTTTCTCAATCTAAAATTTTACGCGTAATAGCTAATTAAAAAACTTTATTTTCATATAATTTGATTTAATATTACGGCTAAACACATTTTATACTGTGCACAAAAAATGAATAATTATTCTTTTTACTTATAAAATAGGTAAAATTCAACAGATTTTAACTTAGGCATGGTGATATGTTTGATTGGGTGGTATATAGTGTAGAAGAAATGAACATTTCGATGAAATAGTTAAACATCTTTTGAATTTGACCTATCTACTGAAATCTTGATGAAAAGTATAGGAAAAAAGAGAAATTGGAGAGAAAGGTGTAGTTATAATATATGTAGCCCCTTTTCTTAAGATATTCGACAAATTGCCCGTAGATGGTTCTCATGTCGGTTAAAGAATCGCGTCCGCGTCCGCATTCTGCTTCTGTAGCTCGTAGTAGCGAATAAAGTCATCGCGAGAAAAGATGGTGGTGACGGTGGCTTCAGTACGTCAACAACTCACAAATTTGGCTCATTCCGGCGGTTCCCACAAAGACCAGGCCGAGAAGTAAGCGTATGAAGTATAATTGATATCTAATTTATCTGTTCACGCGCGAATAAACGATCCCTTGTTTAGATATCGCGGAACTTTGGATCAGATATTGTTGTCTTCCGGCGAAGAACTGGTTGATGCCTTGAAAACGTTCATCGAAGCAAGTATGTTATTTTTATCCCGCAAGCAACTTTGATGTCTTAACACACTTGAAACATTTGAATGGGTCTACTATCTTTTTCCGAAATTTGTGCAACTTAATTTCGCTATCAGGTTATACAAAGTCTTGAAAACATTTGTATGTACAATATCCCAATCTCAAAGTACATGTATGATGCATATTAAGATATATTGTTTTGTCTCTTGAATTGAATATGTTATAACGCTGAACTATTATATATAGTTATATCATCTAAAAAATCAGTCATCTAAAAAAATGATCATGAACTATATTATAAACAAATAATTTAAAAAAAAAAGATATATATACATATTATTTAGACTTTATACATATATATGTATGTATATATATATATATATATATATATATATATATATATATATATATATATATGTATAAAGTCTAGGTAATCAATATTTCTAGAAAAATTTTTATTGCAGTTGTAAATGAGAATGTAAGCTTGGTGATTTCAAGGCAAGTTCTAACTGATGTGAGCAGTCGTTTACTTTATTTACCAGATGAAATATCAAAAGCTGTTTCGCATTACACATTAGATAAGGTAAGACATTATTAATTTAATCATGAAGTACACAAAAATGGATATAATTTTAATACTAAATAGTTGAATATTAAATTAAGTTTCTAAACAAAATAACTTGATTATGATCCAGGTTCAGCCCCGTGTAATTTCCTTTGAAGAACAGGTAGCTAGTATAAGGCAACACTTAGCTGAAATTTACGAACGTAATCAGAATTGGCGAGAAGCAGCAAATGTTTTAGTTGGCATACCGTTGGAAACAGGACAAAAGTATTCTTATATACACTTATGGCAATTAAATCTATTGACATAATTCCCTGTACATTAATTATATTAATAAAATTGACTGTTTCAGGCAATATACTGTTGATTACAAACTCGAGACTTATCTTAAAATTGCCAGATTGTACTTGGAAGATGATGATCCAGTCCAAGCTGAAGCATTTATTAATCGAGCGTCGCTTTTGCAGGTGATTATTCTTTCTCTTTATCATTAACATATTTTTTGTACAAATTGTGTATTCTTTTAATTTCTTCTGTTGTTGTTTGGCAGGCTGAGTCGAAAAATGAACAGTTACAAATTTATTACAAAGTGTGCTATGCCAGGGTATTAGATTATAGGAGAAAATTCATAGAGGCAGCCCAGAGGTACAATGAATTATCATACAGGACTATTATTCATGAGGATGAGCGCATGACAGCTCTTAGAAACGCATTGATTTGCACAGTATTGGCTTCTGCAGGCAAGGAATTAATTGATTACCGCATGGCTCCATTTGATCTCACGATCTTATTGTTTGGATTGCCTAACTAGTCTTTGTTTCGTTACAGGACAGCAAAGAAGTCGGATGTTGGCAACGTTGTTTAAAGACGAACGCTGCCAGCAATTACCGGCTTACTCGATTCTTGAGAAAATGTATTTGGATCGTATTATACGACGTTCCGAATTGCAAGAATTTGAGGCGTTACTGCAGCCTCACCAGAAAGCGTGCACTATAGACGGATTAGGCTCCACCATACTCGATCGTGCTGTTATTGAACACAATTTGCTGTCCGCTAGTAAATTGTACAATAACATTACATTCGAAGAATTAGGTGCATTACTGGATATCCCGCCTACCAAAGCGGAGAAAATTGCTAGCCAAATGATCACCGAAGGTAGAATGAATGGATACATAGATCAGATTGATTCTATAGTACACTTTGAAAGTAAGTAATTCGCCTCAAACATCTTTGAGCTTCATCATTCATATTACTCTTCGATCGTGGAACTTACATATCTTCGGCAAATGCGAAGCAGAATGCAGACGATGGTGCGAGCAATGAGAGCCACTGGTGTTCTTCGCGTTTGCCTTGGTCAGTCCTTAATCCTTTCCTCTGCATTTTGTATTTACATAAATTGTTCCTTGATGCAGCACGTGAGACCTTACCAACGTGGGACAAGCAAATACAATCGCTCTGTTATCAAGTGAATCAAATAATCGAGAAGATCGCTCAGACGGAGCCGGAGTGGATCGCGAAAGTTATGGAAGATCAAATGGTGCATTAATATAGGTCTTGTTTATAATACGAAGAGAAAACCGATCGCGCAGAATCGCGGAAATCGCTTGTAACATGTATATGATAACGGAACCAGCCAAAATCAGTAAAACACATAGCTCACTGCTGAAACGCGAGTATTGCCCAACGCACGTCATGTGTAACATACACTTTATTCGGTTACCTTCCGCAATGGCATCATGTAAAATCTTTCGTTAATAATTTCCCAGAGATATATTTATGTTTTCTTCTTTTTCTAACCATCAATAGGCAGTATTACGTTTTCTTAAATGCATATTGCGTTGTGAAAACTACAATGTCAATCCTAATATCTCTTAGCACGCTTGCTAAAGAAGAGAAAAAATTAGAACTAAAACATGGATTCAAATTTGTTGCTATGAACATTACAAACCGATGAACTCAGAGGGAACTGTTAAGGACACATGTCGTCTCTCATTTCTAAAATCTGATTCCGCTATAAAATTTAGACAAGATCATTGTAGATGGAAAAGCAATGTAAGTTCTTCTTGTAAATAAATCACATTCATACTTCGTACAATGTTCTTTCCTAGACAAATAACCAACCGTCGAGGAAAATAAAAACCGTTCTCCTCCTTTCACAAACATAATTATATATTTCCTATATAAAATAAAGCGGAGTGGAATTACATGTATAGCTATGCGCAATTATTCACTGTGTCCTTTGAAAATATGATCGTTACTTATCATATATGTGGCTGTATATGTGTGTATAATTCAAATGTGGAAATTCTACAAAGAAACTTGACGGTCTGATAATATTTGAGACAAACATTTCACTAATTTTTAGCCAACGTGGCAGTATTCCTTTAAATCGGGAACAGATAGTCGATGCATCTATTCCTCGTAATATGAAAATGGCATACATAGCTGCCGATAATTATAATTTATACATATATACGCATTTATGCCTTATTTATATGCTTAAGAGAAGGCATCGTGTTCTCATATCGATGTGTGACAGTACTAAACGATTGAAATGCACGTACATTTATCAAACACTCATATTAATACTTTCCGACTGCACACAAGTGCATACATCTAAAGATAAAATCGAAAGTTCAATATATGTCCATGAATTTCCAATCAATACGATATTTAGAGATATTCTTCAATTAAAATTAATAGGAGAAATAAAAGGGTACAATACTGAATGTTCGTAAAGTGAAAATAATTAATTTGCGCTGTTAAAGATTCGAAAGTATCCTGCGGCGTTCGCAAAATTGTATGATTCATAAACGAGTCAATACGATAAACTACTGATTGAATGTATGACAATTCGAGAACTGTAATAACTGCAATATAATGCAGATAATATAAGATTACACATGCACATTCTACCATGAAGCAAATGGTCAAAAAATTTTTACACCCCTATGAATGTTTCTTTTCGTTTTTATTCAACTTTATTAATTCGACTATCGATACTGTCTTTCGTATCATTGCATTATCCCTTTTTATATAGCCCGACTTTATGTCATTTTCAATATCTACGGAAAGATTTTAAACAGGAACCGAGATAAGGTTTCCACGCACGTCAGATGTCGTTGAACGATAACGGAATTAAAGAGTTACAAACTTGACGTAAAAACTCGCCTTGTTCAAATGCGCGGTATTGCATCGTTCATAAAAAGATAACGCTATTTCACAACTGCGTATAATATATGCTCCCTTCAACTAATTGCAAATGATACATGATACCTTGCGGTATTTATTTTGGGATCAACCTATCTACGCATTTATAGGCAATACTTTATTTGAAGCATGTACTGTCACGCCGATTTTATGACACAAGGGTCATAAATATTTATTGATACGGGATAAATTTGCCTCAGCTTTTTCGCAACACGTGTTACGTGTTTAAGCCTCAAGGTCTAATGCAATACCGTATTTGTGGCCACCAGTGTTGAAGTTCTTTCCATCGATGCTGGTAGATAGTGTCAGAGTCACACCTACAAACGGATATGTAATTATTGCGGCGACATAACACAGCATGTATGTGTATACTTTATACAAATTTAACATGTGATTCTTATATATAGATTTTTATCTGCTCGATATAACAACATATTTCATATGTTGCCATATGCAAACTTGTAGCTATTGTAAAATTGCTATTCTGCCAGAAGCTTATTCTGTATTTAGCATATCTATGAGCATCAGCTATTAATAGACTGTTGTCCACCAACACTGCGAACGAAAAATTCATTTGTATGTTTCTCTGATTAGACTTGTTATCGCTCACTGAACATTTCTAAATTCACTAATAAGTTTATTTATAAGAAATTCACATGTCAGAACACTTGCGCAATCATGAAGAAAACCTTCAAGAATTTATTTAGAGATAAATTATCTTTCAAAAAGAAATTATTTACCATCATGAAGTTTTTGTTGATACCCCAAACCTATTTGAAGGTGAGAATTCACCTTGGCTCTAATACTAGCATCTTTGTCAAGGTTATACTTTGCTCCAATGCCAAACTGTGTTACATTATTGCCGGAATTCCATGCCAAATTGATTCCTCCTTCCAAATCTGGTCTCACCTTGTGATAAATTGAGCTATTAAACTCACGTCCATTCTCCCTAAAAATTGTCATGGGACATTAGATATTATGTTTAAATTTGTTTGAATATTGTAAAGTATTGTTTTACAAATATGTTATAGCAAATAATACTTACACAGCAGTATGGAGAGCAAAATCAGAAGCGGTAAATCCAAGAGCAAAGTTGTTCTTTGTAAGTTTATTCCTTTGCGTATCAAAAGATCCCTGATAGCCAGCCAACCATCCTGCAAAACACAGCAATGTATTAATTCAACTGGATAATACATATGCTAGTTTCTTTATAATAAAATAATATATATTATCAAGTTTTAGTACCATTAAGAAATAGATAATAATTTTCTCAAATATTATTGAGCATTGATATTAAAAAAGTATTTAAATATTCTACTTAAATTTACCTTGATAGCCGATAACAGCTGAGGCATGAATTAGTGGCCCAGCAGATAGGTTAAGATCAAAGTCAGTAGTTGCGGTAACATTCTCATGTTTGTAGGTTGTCTTCAACTTCCCAGTTTTAGAACTGTAAATAGTAAAAATTTAAACACTAAAAAAGTTGCAGTTTAATCTATCTTCAAAGATTAAATTTGCTCAAAATCACAAGGTATTATATAACAAATTATTAGACTCTCAAAAAGTTACAGATTTATCTTTCTAGGAATTGCAGAATTTATCTTAATATCAATGAAATATCTTACCCGGTTTGTGGAGAAAAGGTACAACTATAACCAAGCGTGAGTCCTTTAACCAATTTATCACAAATAGAAACATCAGTTGCAAGAGTATTGTCGGTATTCCATTTCTCACTGAATGACAATCCATACTCCTTGATCTTATATTTAGTTTCTAAGGTACCAAATACCTTTCCTGTATCATGGTTAGACACACCACCACAGGAAAACTCAACGTCAGAGCTGGTCTTGGTTTTCACATCTAGTTTGCATAGACCAAAATGATAGCCCTGCCCGAATACATCACGGGCACTCCTTCCCAAGTCGCTGTACGTCGGAGGAGCCATGTTCTGCAAAGAGAGAAATAATGCTATTATAAATTAATAACTAATAAATTGAAACTAAAATCTACGATTCTCTTTATACCTCATTCTCAATAAACAAATTTGCTCAGCTGAAGGCGAATAGAAAAAGAACAATACAATCAATAATAACAAAACAGTGGTTAAATTTAACTCAAAGTACATGCCAAGAATGTACTCTGTCCTACGTGGTAATTATATATACATGTACATTAAGCCGAGTGAATGAATGAAAACCACATACGAAACACTTTCACGCGTTTATGGCGAAAACTTCATCCACTACAGAGCTATTCTTATGAATCAAAAAAAAAGTGAAAGGAAGAGAGAACTTATCCCAGAATCACAAGAACCGATAAGTCATCGTCGCGTATTCCTAAACATGTGCTAAATTCGCGATAATACGGTATCACAGAGCATAATCGCCGACCTTTCCACGATCTAAAGGGAATGGTATTGACCTGGCGCAGGTATTACATAAGGCGCAGAGAGCTCGGTCAAACGATATTCACCACCGTGTGATTCTAACTTAGAATCAACTTCGTACACGACGCAACGCCAAGCAAACGTCCTTTCCCGTTCGACAACGTCGTACATTTGAAAGTTCCGGTCCTGCTCGATAGATTACAGGCGCAAGAGAGCCCATCGACCGATCGCGGTAATCGACATGACGAGGCAACGTAAAGTTCGTGCCGGTTCATCAGAGAGAGGCTCGTATCCAGATTTATTTCTCGCGTTGAACATCCCGTTCAAGTCTGATTTCGTTTACGAGAGTTTCGCGATGCGTGGGATCTTTTTCCGGGAGTAATTTCCCGATGGGCAATTTTGTACTCACAGTTTTACGTTAGGAGGCGTGCGGCGGAAAAATGCGCAACTTTGTCGTACGTCTTCGTGAGAGGCGACGGAGCGGCGAGGAGAGTACCAAGAGAGAGAGAGCCACGACCCACGCTGTCGGCGCGTGCGCAATAGCAAGGCGCTTGAAAAAAAAAGATATTCAACCTATTTCTGCGCAAGCATAATGCAACGTAATATTCCGCCACGTTTGAATCATCGTTATCATAGAGTTCCTCGTAAAAATGTAATTAAAATTTTAAAAAGTATTTTAAAATTTTAAAGTAATTTTAAAAAGTACAGAAAAAGATACTGACAAATAAAAGATACAAGATATTGATACGCAAGTAAAACTTCACTTACAAAATGATGCATCATTAAAATCTCTTCGTTTCTGAATACGTTCGCTTCCCTTTTCTTCTCTTTCCGGCGAAATTTTGTATTTCTTTGTAATTCTTCTCTTTCTGTTATCGTTTCGCAGTGAAACGCGACACCAGGAATTAGAATTTCAGTTTCAATTAAAAAATCAGGTGTTTTGTATTGTAACTTGGGAATCCTATATGTATTGTATTATTTTCACTCAATTATAAAAATGATGTAGACAACGAGACGTGCGTTAGAAGATGGCAATCGCTATACAGCTTGCGCACTTTTGCTTACGCGCAAAAACGATAGAAGCTTTTGGATCTTCCTGTACGTTAGAAGCTCCAAAAATACATCAGTCAGGCATGGTAATGACGACACGCAACGTGTCCGATCACAACGCGTCTCGTCCGAAGCGCCGCGACGCGAACGTCTCGTCTAGTACAATCTAGATTATACCATTGGCAGAGCTGAGAGATGCGGTATTTTTAAGAAGCCGTGGATATAAATCGCGCAGTAAGCGAGGTCTTTATTCAGTGCAAATACGAACGTTTCGATCGCCACAATATCGTCCGCTCTGATGTGAGAAAAGAAAATCGGCAAGTTTCACCGGCGAGAGTATCCGATTTTCGATCAAAATGTCGCAGAAATCGGTAAGTGTGTCCTTCGTCGTCCATCATTTATATTATCTCTACAAATATTTGCGAAGTTCTCGTGACAAGATAGTGTAACGTTTCGCCGTATATATTTTGGCTTGAGCAAAAGTAAAAAGAAAAAAATTAAGTAAATAGGTAATAAGTAATTTCGGGCATTCCGATAGATTTTCTCAAGAGAAATTACTTGTCACACGGTCCGATAATTACTTCAGCCACAGGTATAGTTTCTTAGTATCAGCGGTGTATGAATGTTACAGGGAAGTAGCGGCGCCGCGGAAGCGGAATCCACGTCGCAGGCGTACAAGGTGCTCCGGAGCGATCAAGTTGGCAGGTAAGCGGAGCGGCTGAACCGTCTGAAGAAGTATGAGAAAGAGACGCATGTTAGTTTCAAGCTACGAGAAACGCTTCGGAAAGAAGTTAATTTACTCGAGTAGAAATCGCACGTTAACGTCAAGCATTCTCCTCAAGTGAGCTACCTGAAATGCTGGGATAGATAAATCACGGTAGTTCACACAATAGGTATCTCCCAATTGCTCTAACGCAGTGAAAGATGATATCGTGGAAAACAAGATAGCACGATCCGAATATAGTCGCTTTAATTGCCCGTGATGCAATTAACGTTTATTTGTGTAGCACACAGTCACATCATGTTTTCAGATACATGGTCGCGAGCAGAGAACTGCAGGCTGGCGAGGAGATCATGACGGAGATGCCATTCGTCGTCGGCCCAAAAGCATGCACCTATCCCTTGTGCCTCGCCTGCTATACACCCTGGCCGCCTAGTCCAGATGACAAACCGCTGTGCTCCAAGTGCGGTTGGCCAGTTTGCGGCGAGGAATGCGAGAATTCGCTGCAACATAAAGATTACGAGTGTCAGGTAAATGCGAATAACGGAATGTAGAATGCGAGAAATGCGAATATCGCTCGTGCAGGGTCAATGCAATGAGAGGGAGAGAGAGAGAGAGACCGGTGAAGTTCAAGCGCGATTAAACGCACGGCAAAACATCTGGCGTGTTTTTGTCTTTTCTTCTTTCTTATATCTGTCATGTTAATTAGTAGTATTCTTTGTTGTATTTAAAGTTATTGGGCTTAATTGCAAATTGCTGTAATATCCCAGCCGCGAATGCGGCTTTGTGCGTAACTGTGTCTCGCGTATGCAAGGATCAATTTTCCGCCGGCAGGTGTTCGTGCAGGCGAACGAGAAGTTCAACGTAACCGCCGCGCTGGATGAGAACAATGAAAATGGCGTGCCACAATTAGAATGTATAACGCCGTTGAGGCTTCTGTTAGAGTCGGAAAAGAGTGTCGAGAGATGGAACAGCGAAGTGAGGGACATGGAGGCGCATACTAAGATAAGATGTCAAAAGTCGCAATGGAAGTCGGATCACGTCAACATCGTCGAGTACCTGAGGAAGCGACTTAAACTCGACAGGTATAAATTAACAATATCTATTCGCGCGATTGTCGTTGATGGATAAATTCTGGATAAATTCTGATGAATTTTCGTGGGTGTAGATTCTCGGAGGAGTGCATACAAATGGCATGCGGAATTCTGGAGATTAACACGTTCGAAATTCGGACGGCGAAAGGATACAGCGCGCGGGCTCTTTATCCGACGGTCGCCATGATGAACCACTCGTGCGTCTCAAACATGTCCCATACCATATCGCCGATCGATTACAGGTGCGATATTTCGGTTTTCACGTAACTTAATACTGGTTCTGATTCAAATTCCGACACTGTAGACACTGTAGCGAGAACGTCTATCTCTTATCTCGTTAGTCTTTAACGCTAGAATTACCGATTCACGATGACTCCAAAATGACCTTAAAATGACGGGAAAAAGAGATGTAAATGTAAATTTCCAAGCAGAATAGAAAATCATGACATCAAAATGACGAGAAAATGACCAAATCATGATGAAAAAATTGAATTTTTATACAAATAAATATTACTGGTTCTATTGAATATTAAATATTAATTTTATATTAGATATTCCGCTACTTAATCGAATATTTAACAAATTAATATTCAATAGTATTATTAAATAAAATTTCGAGATGGCATCAACGTTATATTATGATTTTCTATCTTACCTGAGTGTTCGTTAGTTCTATTGTTAACCGTGAAAATGAAAGGACGGCGGATAAACACAACTTCTCGGTCGCGCCGGAAATTGAACTTCGACGAAACTCGACCGTTCGTCTGGATCCTCAGACGCGATGTTGACTTTATCCGAGGGAAAAAAAGTCTCCTCCGCTCCTTGCATAATATCTCTTAAGCCGTCTGCGCTTTTACCTACGCACACGCGTACACGCCTTCCTCAATTAATGCCCGCATCCTCGTCGGGAAATCTCACGTCGTTCATTATGCTGATGAGGATACGCTCCTATCGTACGAATGGCATAATTACGCGCGCGGTTTTTGCACCTACAGGATACGACTGCGCACCACGCTCAAAATCCCGGCGGCCGGTGAACTTTACGCGAGTTACACGCACTCGTTGCTTCCGACGCTGCTGCGGCGCGAACACCTGCTCGAGGGCAAACACTTCGCCTGCGCTTGCCCGCGATGCTCAGATCCCACGGAATTGGCCACCCACATGTCCTCGCTCAAGTGCAACAAATGCGACAACGGAATCGTCCTGCCGCTGGATTCCTTAGGTACGGCGATACACACATCGACCGGATGTATCGATCTCTTACCCAGAGTTCAGAGCCAAACCTGAAGCAGATTTTGTGCAGTTGTAAATTGTGTCGGTAGCTTGCTGGTAGAGGTAAAACAGGATTTGCCAGTAGCGTATGATGACAAATTGGCTGCTAATACATTTTACTCATTAGGATATAATTTCTGCTAATGATCGAAATCGATGTTACTTCATAATACGTCAGGTCTCTAAATTCAAGCGAAATATTAACACTCGATCACGTACCTGTACGGTTTTTAGATGCGGAAAGCGCGTGGAAGTGTACGCATTGCGAGTACTCCATCAACGGGCAAGCGGTGCGCAAAGTCTTCCGGATCATCCAAGCGGAAGTAGATAACGTTGAGGCCATCAGCGGGGCTGACGGAGCCGATGCGATTCACGAGAGAGAGACCGTTCTGAGGAAGTATCGATCAGTTCTGCATCCTCGTCACGCTTTCCTCACGATACTGAGGTACGTAGTGCGTAGTTGCGTCGAAAACTAGTGCTGTCTATTTGGATATCACCTGGGAAAAAGAGTCACGTTGAAGTAACTAGGAAATTGGACATCGGAACGTTATCCCACAAGAATATTGCGTCAGTCAAAAGTTTCGTTCGATTTTCCGTTCTTCTTCGACAGTGGAAACCGGTCCACGGTTCCAGAACGTCGACCCAGAAGGTCAGACAAGAACAACTCGAGTACTCGGTCGATGAAGAATCCCGAATCTTTCGACTCTGACTCAATAAAATAAAATAAAATAACAAGCCTTAAATAATCAATCTTATTGGTTTAGATAATTTATTGTCGATAAAATAGTTTACGTGAGATACCAAAAGTAGAATATGAAATCGCGAGTACATCAAAATGATGACCGAAATGACGAGAAAATGATGAAAAAGTGAATTTTTACAATTGTTCCCTCGTCATCGTAAGTTGTTCTTTTTTCTTTTGCGAGTTTGTTATCCGAGATGATCGGATGACAAACAATGAATACAGGTCAAAGGAATGAGTACTTATGATATATCGTGTTTGACAGGCATTCGTTGACTCAAATGTACGGCCGAGTTGACGAGTATTTATTGGACGATCTGCCGGACGTCGTGTTGGAGCACAAAGTCGACATGTGTCGTTTGTTACTTCAGATATTGGACGTGGTGGAGCCCGGATACAGTCGTATAAGAGGTACGCACATGCCTGCGCGCCCAGACGTGTAGATAATTAATTACCTCATCTTTTTTCGACAGGTATGACGTTATACGAGCTGCACGCACCGTTACTCTTCCTAGCTAAAGGCCAATGGAATGCCGATGTCATCGACGAAGCCGGTCTAAAGTCCAAGATGACGGAAGCCGCAAACATCCTAAAAGAGGCGGCCACGATATTAACATTGGAATCGCCGGAGACGGCAGAGGGGCAGATAGGACTCGTCGCCAAGGAGTCCCTGATCCAATTGGAAGAATCCATAAATAATTTATAAATATATTCGTTGTGTAAATATATTCTTACTTGTGCGAACTTGTTTACCAATAAACTCACACCTTTACGTATTTTCTCTTTTCATCGTCCTCAACGGACGCAGATCCCAAAATTTGGCGACGTTAATACCGAATTCCGCAACTCTCGTCGTCGATTGCTCAACGTGACCTTGTGAGGCGGCCGAATCGACGAAGAATTGCGCAGGAGTCATTCGCATCTTAATCCTCTCTGGTAATATCGCAAGTCATAATTGCACGGCGCTGGTCATCTCAACGCGGGGCAATTAATTAGATTCGCGATCGTCGTGAGATAGTGCATCTCGGATTTGACAGCGATTTGATTGCGCCATAAAGCTGTAACCGTGTGCATCACCTTGTATCGCGCAGAGTGTAGCGCGCGCGATTCCACCGGTGTCTAATAATACAGTGCGTCGCGTGTGTACCGGAGGAAGACGGTTCATATTACTGGCGTCCGCTTCCCCATGCCAGTTACGGGTCGACAATCGCAAACTCGAAGGAAGTAATTCGGATAAATTATGGCGCCCATTCCGAAGTATAAAGTTACGCATTCGGGAAGACTTGGCAGGTACGACTACCGTGTAATTAAGCACGTCGCTAATAAGCATGATTTACGTCTCGGTTGTACATCACCGCGCGCGTGTAAACAAAAATTGCGCTCTGTTAATACACGACAATGCATTCGCGATTAGTCACACGATCTTTATCCGCCGAATAACCGTCGGTCGTTAAACGCACGCGTGCTGCTTCTTGACACGAGTTGCGAGTTTTCGCAAGGAGAAAAAGACAACTCGCGTGCAGGACGCTATCTTTGACGGTAAATTTAGCGCCTTCTCGATCGAAATAGACACCATCTCGCAATTGTATCGAGGAGGAGCAAGTCGTGTACGTGTATCTATCACTGCGCGATCGACAGCTCACGCTGCACTCATACTTCTTTGCTGTCACCAGATACCTCGTAGCAGCTAAAAATATAGCGGCAGGAGAAGTCATCATTCGCGAGGAACCGATCGCGGTCGGTCCGATGACGTACAGGAAGGACCGCTTGTGCTTTGCATGCCTGCGCTCGTTATCGAAGATCGGAAGACAATACGTTTGCTCTAGATGTAACCTCGCGCCGCTGTGCAGCGTAGCGTGCGAGGTAGTATATGCCAGAATACATTACATACCGGCGATTCTCAAAGTTCTAGGATATTCGTGTGAGAAATGCGCGACTGTGCGGAGCAAGGAAACACGCATTCGCCAGCAGTCCGGACGCGTTTAACGCGAGCGACGGTCGTTTGGGGAAGATACGTGCGCAACTGGTGTCAGCACGCGCCGCGCAATTTCGCTCACCTAATAAAGAAAGCTCCAGCGAGAGAGTTTGAGAACCGCCGCATTGCGGAACGCAACGTATCGAAATATAACGCTTCTTCTCCTCGCTATCTTTCAAGACGCGGACGAAGCATCATACGAGCGACGAGTGCTTGATACTCGGGGAGAATCGAGATCTCCTGGCGAAGAACGGAATCGACGCGACGGGGATTTTGTTGGCGCTGCGATTATGGCTGATAAAATGTAGGAATCCGGCTGTGTGGGAACAGGTAGACCACATGGAGGACCATCTGCACGAGAGGATGGGTACGCCCGTCTGGAAGGACAGAGAAGTCAATGTGGTGAATGTGAGTCGCCAGTGAACGAAATTATGCGCGCTAAATGTTCGACGTGGATCCCCACCTTCGGCGCGAAGCGAGCCGCAAATAATTCGGAAGCTTCTGCTTCATACGTGTTCTTACATAGATAGTTCTTACATAGATTTTTGTACAGATGAGATAATTCAATCGATATTTCGCAAGTACTTCAAGTTTCAAACCGTCAATCTCTTGCACAAAACCGATCGCTTCCTCTGATGATTTATTTTGAGGATTTGATTAAAAATTACCTCATGGAAAATTTCTCTTCTATCATCGTCGTACTTTTCGTTTCTTTGAGTCACGCAAGAGTCTCTCCCGCTTCCCTCTTTTACTTGAAGAACGTCGGAGGTATTCAGACGCTCTCATTAAGCCGCAACACTCAATATGTGGATGATGTATGTACGTATGTATGTATGTATGTATAGGTGATTCGAATGCTCCGCGTACCTGATGGAATCGAGCCACCCAGTGCGGAATTAATGCAGAAATTGTGCGGCATTTTAGACGTGAATACCTTCGAGCTGCGATCACCCGGTGCTCTCGATGGTCTTCTTCTTCGGGGTTTATATGTTGAGGCAGCCCTGATGGCTCACGACTGCAGAGGCAACACTCATCTCACCGTGGACGATGATTTCCGGTTGACCGTTTATGCGAGCGTGGCAATCGGGGAAAACGAGCCTATTCTTTTCAATTACACTTCGTCGCTGCTGGTCAGTTCATTGTTTCGTAAACATGAACCTAACTGAGAGTGATATATCTGTCATTCGCTGTTCGAAGCACATTTCCCACTTTTCTTTGTCCCACGTTTCTTATTAAAAGAAGCTACTTGTCATTGCTCTGCCGATAACGAAGCTGTGCTGAGTGAAGAAGCTCCAAGCTTAAAGAAGAAATTGTTTTATTCTGTAACAATAGGCTTGTTCTTTTTTTAAGAATTTCTGAACTAGTGCAATAAGTTAGAGTGAAACAAATATATTTTCTCTCACCCTAATTTATCGCATTACTTCAGAAGTTCTTCAAAAAAGAACAGACCCATTATTTATACATTATTTATACTTGTTAATCAGGGCACAGCCGACAGAAGAGAGCATCTTCGCGAGGGCAAGTACTTCGAATGCGAATGCGATTTGTGTAAGGACTCTTGCGAGTTGCAGTCGCACTTGAGCAGTTTGCTGTGCCCACGTTGCAAGAAGGGATTCATAGAAATGCAAGATACTTCAATCGTCGACCCGTATGCGCGGGAGAGTCGATGGCAGTGTCAGACATGCAAGCGGACCTACGGCGGCCGTCTTATCAGAGCTACGCTGAATATCTGTAGGACGCTCATCGAGGAGTGCGAGGACATCGATATAAAAGTTCGCGATGATTGACTTTTAAAACACATTTAGCTCTTACATTTTTCCCCACGTAACCTTTGCCGTGACCTGGTGATTTGCAGAGTCTAGATGGCTTGCTTAAAAAATTATCCCGATCGTTGCACACCAATCACTTCCTGATGCTGTCCTTGAAGCAGAAGTTACTGGCGACATGCAGGAAAGAGATGACATCTCCAAATCCTCAGAAGAAGATTATACAAAAGATGTTGGACACGTGTAAAGAAATCTACAGCGTATTGGATATAGTGGAGCCGGGCATATCGCGTTTGAAAGGTACGAGCACGCATAATCTCATTGCGCGTTTTCTTAGAATTTTATCTGTGGCTGTATCTTTTATTTGTATCCTGTGGCTCGTGATAAGCCCAATTTTTTCAAGTAGAATACAAGCATCTGGAAAACATCAGAAACATTTCAGTAATACTCTAACAACAATATCTTACGTGTCTGTAATAACAATATTCTATTATCATCAAGTCGTATATGATTATGTGATTATCGTGAGTACCAATTTTTCAGGCATAATGTTATACGAAATGCATTTGCCCATGATAATATTGGCGAATCGATCATACTCCGCTCGCGAGATTTCGTCCACACAATTGGCGTGTCAACTAGAAGAGGCCAGAGATCTTCTAAAGAAAGCTCTGACTATGCTTCTCTTGGAGCCTGCAACAACTCCGGAAGGGAAATTGGCTAAGCGAGCGCTGGAAGAATTACGAACGCTAAATCAGAACATAGGCGATGTGAAATCTCTACCACCGGAAGAAACGAAAGTCCATGTGCGTAGAGCGAAAGAGAACCACAAGAAGATCAAGTAACATGTCACGATGAACGGGATATTTCTCTTTATAAGTTATTATTATTATTATTATTATTATTGTTAATATATGATAATTACTCAATTGTCGTGTAATGACATACTGTCGTGAGAAAAAAAATTATCTGTTACTGCGTAATAATAATAACAAACAGGAGAATAAGTCGTATACTTATACTGTATTTACGATGTATTCATCTGTATAGATTTAATAAATAGATATAGGTATACAAAAGAAATTTAATTCCACACGTCACAGTTAATTCGGAGGAACAGGTAACACACTCGCCTTGAAGATATAGTCGCACGTCACTGTAAGTTGTAAACAGTTTGAAGCTCTCCACAGAAACTTTGCACTCACATGTCCTGAGAGTATTGACTGCTTCGGCTAATAAAATCAACCATTTCATTCCATATATTAATATGATGTGTGTGATCAATGAAACAGGGTCCGGATTATCTGTTGTTCATGACTTATTTTCGACATTTGCGCTGGTGACAGAACTGGAATCGTGCGCACAATCTCCATAGGCGAACATTTTTGGAATGTCATGCCCGTAATATATCTTCGCGTTATGTGCCAAAGATTCGTACTTCTTTAGTTCTAGAAATTCTTTAGACAATAATAGTTGATTCGCCTCAGCTTGCATCTTCATCTGGTAGAACTCAGCATCCGAACGGCTCTTCTGTCTTGCTAAATGCATCTTATCTTCAATTGCTGCCATTTGTTGCAGCGATTCCTTCTCCATAATCTTTTGATTGTACTGAATCTTTGCAACTTGTGCTTCCTTCTCTGCTTCAATGACTGCCTTCTTGCGATCAGTCTCTGCATCTTTTTCTACTACTTTTTGATGTTGCGTGGATATTAGCAGCTTTGTCTTCTCTGCTTCCCTAAAACATAAAATGTGAGATAAGTTAATATAAAATATAAAAATATGTCAGAAATGAGATTTGAAGAAAATTGAATTGAAAATTAATGAAATAATTACTTACATTAATTCGTAATTTTTCCTGATTGTCTCAGGAATCTTTGGTTTTGTCACTCTGACAGCTTGTATATTAAGACCAGGTGCTAATTCATTCAAATCCTTTTGAAGCGCAGTCTTGAGGTTCTCATCGATTTGGTCAAATAAGTCGATGTATACTTCATGCAATGTGTGCACAGAACAAAACTGATTTAACTCATGATGTACTTTATTGAAAATTAATGTACGGTCATAATCCGCTGTGAAGTTTCTCACCATGTTGTATACTGCAAAAACAAATATATGTTATAGCATGGGAATATAAACAATAGTTTTATGAAGTATTAAGGGATTGAATTGCTCGAAAAGACTCACCACTATTTGCATCTAATATGTTCACAACTTCTATACGATCGAAATAGATCATTACACCACCACTAGTTCCACATGGCACATTCTTTACTTCATCTGTCTGCAGAGTTACTTGAACTGAACGATAAGTTGTTAATAATGGTATCATCATGTGAAAACCTGGATTGCTCACTTGAGGTAACAATGCACCTCCCTGATAAAAATTCACGAAATAGCTGAGGAATACTGTATGATTTTGGATGCAATAGAAAAAATATTATAATTAAAACTTACCCTAAAGTACACCCCAACATGACCCTCCTCGATTCGATGAAGAGAAAAATTAAATACTATTGCGAAACACACGAGGAAGCAAATTGCTATAATTCTTTGATTGAACATACTTGTCTGTTTATAGTATACTGAAAATCAAATAAAACGGTCAACCTAAGAAATGTATACATGTGTTGTGTGGAACACTTAGGTTATATAGTGTACACAAGGTGAGTCACGTTCGATTGAAATAACAGTATTGTATCTAGCTCGAAACTGTAATAGTTACATAACGCGTAAATATAAAGCGATAATTATATCAAGAGCGCAATTATAGCAAATCCATCCAGCTCGCTGGCTCGATTCCCAAAATTTTGAATGCCATAAAGAGAGGTTATTTTCGTACGTGTCAGCGACAAATGAATAATACCTGATGCAAAAAACGACAATTATTTGCGTTACAATATAACGGACACGTAATTATAATTAGAAATTACAATACAGTCTGTTAATTTCATCTTATGAAATAAGTTGCTCGCGATTTCAACTAGTGGCCATACCGCTTCCTCCTGATACTTTTTTTGTTATAGATATCGGCTTAAGGTAATGTACGGCCCATCGGGAACAACGGAAACTGTATTGCTTTTTGCATTAATACTTCTACTTTTATATTCTAGTATCAACAAAAGAAATATAAAGTGAATCCATATATATATTTGCCTCTTTATCCCTTTATTTACATAGATTCAACGATTAAATTGCAAAAAGAATTTACCTTAAAGATCTTTTATATAGAAATAACGAGTGAATTTAATTAATCAAGTGAATATCTACAATAAATAAAAATTATGTATAGTAAATTTGAATAATTCTTATGAGAGAATGAAAGAAGAGATTTTACATTTAAAATTATATATCGAGTTTACTTTCGATTACTTCGATTAATCGACTATTCATTCCAGCTACTATTAAGCCAGCGGCACACGGTGCTTGTTTTCGTGCCGGATTGCTTGCTGGATGAAAACAAGCACCGTGTGCCGCTGATTTAAGGTTAGGTTCCAGGAATGGCGTAGGGGAAGTCTTAAGCCCGTATCGTCGTCGTCGTCGTCGTAAAAATTGTTCTGCGATACCCTATATACAATGTATCTCCTAACAATTGTTGCAGAGCTCGTGGAGACATAAAGCGGGTTAATACTAATATAAAAGTCCCATACTGTTTTGCGATATTCTTAATAGTTTAGCAATTATTAATTACAGAAATTTTAACGAGTAAGCGCACGCCGGGATAAATGATTGGAGAAGCGTCGCAGCCGTTCGGATCACAGCGTAGCCTAATCGATTCAATAACTGCTGGCTATTTGTTGCTATTTGTATGTATTATCTTGAGCGTAGCTAAAGCAGTCGGTATTATTATTGCTCTTCAATTACCTCCGGGCTCTTCGGGCCCCCTTGGTTGATACGAAAATTTACCCAGGACTATCAGTCTTTATATTACCTCGTCGGTGCCTGTAGTCACATTGAGAGAGAGAGAGAGAGAGAGAGAAAGAGAGGGTGAGAGGGAAAGAGAGAGAGAGAGAGAAAGAGGGAGTAAGGTTAGGTTAGGTTTCTAAAGTGACAGATGTCTGATGCAGAATATTTTAAATACTGCAAGGATATCAAGTGTCTGGTTCATTGATTCCGTAATTTATTTGGAAAATGGAAGTTAAAGCAAAAAGTGAACATTTACTAGCTTTAAAAGGCAATATATTTGGATACAATAAAAATTTAGTATCTTTAAATTTATTAGAAATACATTAAAATTATTAATATTAGATGATATATAAAAATTATCTCTATAAGAGTCACATAAAAGTTACTTTTTACAGTAATGAGATTGACAAGACCCACTCTAGCAAGTCCTGTAGTTGTTACGTGTGATTCAACAGATTTACCAGGTAATACACTAAATAACGAACTCAAAAATGATTGCACAGCTTTGCAAGGTATGGAAGCACTTGCTATAGGACAATTTATGGTACTACCTCAGAGTTTTGGGTATGTCTCTACCAATATTATTTTGTGTTCATCCGTAGGAAACAAAAGTGTTTTATGATATTGTACAAGTGATATTTATCATTTCAGAAACATATATCTAGGAGAAATATTTTCCAGTTATCTATGTGTACATAATGGTAGCAATCAAGTTGTAAAAAATGTTATTGTAAAAGTAAGTTTATTATGTAAGTTTCAATTGTATGTTGCAATTATTTCAAAATAATAACTTCCTTATTTTATTCACTTGTATAACATGTTTTTTGGTATACTGTCAGATTTTAATATCACTTCTAAACTCCATAGGCAGATTTACAAACAAGCACACAGATAATTTCTCTTTCTGGTAATAATCTAGAAGGGAAAGAATTAGCACCTGATAGTACAGTAGATGAAGTAATTCATCATGAAGTGAAGGAAATAGGTACACATATGTAAGTATCTTAAAATCTTCCATATAACTATATTTTTATACATAAATAAAAAAACCACTTTTTTTATATTTTTTAGATTGGTTTGTGAAGTGTCTTATATCTGTGCAAATCAAGTCGGACCTCCATTGTCATTTAGAAAATATTTCAAATTTCAAGTGGTCAAGCCATTAGATGTAAAAACTAAATTTTATAATGCTGAGGTAACGCTTATGTATCATTGTACCGTTATTATTACACGCAAATATTTTTTACCATATAAATTATTATCCTCAGAATAACATTACTCTTTTGTAGTCAGATGAGGTATATCTTGAGGCACAAATTCAGAATCTAACAGCTGGGCCAATTTGTTTAGAGAAAGTTGCTCTGGAATCATCTCATTTATTTAGCGGTAATCTCTCATTGGTTTCATGATATTAATCGATAGTCTTGCATATTGTATTACATTTTGCATAACATTTTAGTGACCACATTAAATACGAACGATGAAGAAAAATCTATCTACGGAAGCGTGAATCTACTGGATACAAGCTGTAGCAGACAATATCTGTATTGTTTAAAACCGCAGCCGAGCTTACTGAAAGATCCCAAAATGATGCAGAATGCCACAAATATCGGTAAATTGGATATCGTGTGGCGGAGTAATCTGGGAGAGAGAGGAAGGTTGCAGACAAGTCAGTTGCAAAGGATGGTACGTCACGCATCACCTACTGAGGAGCGAGAATACATTAACATGTGTTAATAAGTGTACAATGCTGTTCTAGGCACCTGAGTACGGAGATTTAAGGGTCACTTTAAAAGACATTCCTTTGAAAGTCTATCTGGAAGAACCAGTGAATTGCAAATGTCATATAATAAATACCTCGTAAGTTGCAATTACGATTTGAAAGTGTACACGATTGTAATCGCTGCAGGATTGTTAGTGATAGTCCTTTCACCTGCTTGCAGAGAAAGAAGTATGGATCTGTTGTTGAGTTTAGAATCGAACAATTCTATAGCTTGGTGTGGAATGTCGGATATGACAATCGGTACTCTGAAACCTGGAGCTTCTATAGACATACCTCTCTGCTTAATCACGCTGGACACAGGTATCATTGTGAGTAGCTTGTTTATAGAAATGTTGAAAATATATATATGTATCACTGCAGAAATAAATAACAAATCTTACAGACCGTTTCCGGCCTAAAACTGACGGACACATTCCTAAAGAGAGTTTATGAATATGACGACTTGGCGCAGATATTCGTCAATCAATTGGATTGAGAGGTACATGCACGACAAGAATATTTTTGTCAGCTTTGTGGCATTTGTTGTTTATAGATATGATACACAGTGCATCAAAATATTGTTATATAATGACAAATGTAACGGCGATTTATGTATTAAATGAGAAATAAGCGTAAGTTAAATTTCAAAATTAAAGAATTGAAATGAAAAATATTTTCATAAATATTCATCCAATGTCGACGTTTTCTCGGTTTCACTGATGGCCCCAACTGCATATGCGAGTAGCGTTTGAACATCTTGCGGCTCGTTACCACCGTAAATATATCCGTTAGCTTTGTCCACGGCATTTTTCACTTTCAATAACATTGCTTTGTTGGAAATATCTAGTGGTACGAAACTAACAAGACTGTAGTCTTCAATTATTGATACCAATGCTGCGTTTAATTTTTTATACCTGTAAAAGGTTACACATGCGATTTGCAAAGTATTTTATAAATTAGTAAGAGATTCGCAATATCCAGTTAGATACATGATGTTTAATTTACTTTGAAGTTGAGGGATCTTCATCCAATTTCTCCAAAAGATAATTCAGGTCCAGTACTTCCGTATAAAAATCTACATTAAAAGCTAAGCAATTGCTAAATTTTGTCATTTCATCAAACTTTGTCATAACATTTATATGAGGCAAACCTAGCTGTAACATTGTTGTTGTGCAAAGAATCAGAGACGACAGATATTTTCCTGTAAATCACATATCAACAGTTACGCAATTATTTATTTAACATGACCAAAGTAAATGCATGTGCATTAATTTTTACCAGGATCACTGCAATGATGAGAATCTACAAGATGTACACTACACAATCTCATTACATTCTGATTCAATTTTTCTGCTATCTGGCTCATTGATTTGTGATGTGTGTATAACTCAACCTGTTATTTTTTATTTTTAAATATTAAATAAAGATTATACATCGAGCAGTATTATATAGATTATAAGAAACAACCTTAAACAGCATTGTCACAACTCACCTGACCTGGGCAGTCAAATATGATGTAGTAATCTTTCAAATTCAAAATTTTGGCAATCAGCCACTGTACATTAGTTTCTAAAAACTCCATACAGTAAATTAAAGCGCCATTTGGTCCAAGGCCAAAGTGTGTCATGACTTCTTCATGTTGGATTAATTCAGAGATATCTACAGTTGGGGTATACTCCATGTTTTCATTTGCTGGATCTGAAGAATATGATTATTTGTACTTAGCCAGCAAAAAAGAACCATTAGAATATAACATGTATTCACCAATATTAATAACAGCCACTTTTCTGCCAATGGATTCCAAAAACTTGGACATTGCACTACAGTATGTTGTTTTCCCACTGCCAGGTGGGCCAATAACCAGTTGACCAAAAATTATGCTCATGGCGATAAGATTGTAGTGTTTTATCTAACTTTTTTTAATTACCACGGTTTTATCTGATTTATGGCAGTGACAATAGCTTTTAGAGTCTCTATGTTATAATCCTTTAATGCTATTGACAAGAATAATGGCTTCTCAATGTCAATTCGTTGTGCTATGTATCTGGCAGCTACGTGAACGTCATTGTTATCACTACCAAAATGTGTCCTGCAAATTTCAACAAGATCAGTAACACTGAATATCCTTAATCATTATAGCACATTATCACTTACTTTATTGTAAATACATCGCTATTAGTATTTAGAGGTACATCATCTACAGATGCACCGTTAATAGATGAATCACGGTTTATCGTCAATAATGTTCCAAACTTTTTGAAGTGCGTTATAATCAACAGCGTTCGATTACTATAAGTAAATATTGATACAAAAATATAACAAGAGAGATACAAAAAAAAATAACATATAATCAAATTGTTTTTAGAAGAAATATGTAAAAATTGCTTCTACCTGTACGGTATCAAAACGATATCCGTATGATTACCGTTTGTAACGAGAGCACACGCGCGTTCATTCATATTTTTTTACACATACCTGTGAAAATTCACAGAACGATATCGGAACCAAGAGCCTAACCTAATTTTGCGATGATCAGCATGATGACACAAAGCAGTTTGCGCGTTTCTGCGACAAGCGCCATCTAGTAGATAAATAAAGAAACCACTAAGGCGCTTAGGATAATTGTGATCATATTTTTCAGTGCGCATATTATACTTGATAAATATTTACAGAGTACAGTGTATATATTCTATTATATAATTCTACTTTACTAAGAATTTCTTTAATCGTTGAAGATTAATGATACTTATTTAAAGTTGTTTTGAAAAAGAAAAATTTAATAGTAAAAAAAATGACAAATAAAAGCCCTACCACAGTTGTTAGTATACCATCTTCATATGTAACAAATATTAAACATTTTGATCATTTTAGGTAACTCTTTTCAATGGTTTCAATGGTAAATGTCAATTAGTATCAAACTCAAAATTTAAAAAGACACTTAGGTATAATACTATGCATGCGTACAAGTTGGTGCAAACCTTAATCATTTAGCATTAATAAATTACAAAATGTGGTAGAAATCTTACTTGCCATTTGTTTCACGTTGAATAATGTTTCACTTATTATTAGTAATTACACATCTACTTATATTAATGATATTTATAGTTTTAATGTCTTAATAAATCAACTGTGTAATGCCAGTGCTATATCGGGCGTAAAGAGGAAATAATGGATTGTAAAAGCGAAGCGTGACTTGAAGTAAATTTTATTGAAACAAGGAATCTGTACCAGACAGAACTAAAATTACCGTTGAATTTGATACTACCGGGGTTCACGTATCGTATATGCCTGCGTAGTCACTTATCGCGCTTCTCTTTTTTTTATTGTATAAGTAGTCTGAATATTTATAAGTACAGAAACAATATTCGAAGGTACGCGCACAGTCTATCTTGAAAGTTCTAAAGCTAAGAGAAAAGGATTCTCCCTCTCTAAATAGACCTGTATTTTTTTAATTTCATGGGTAATAGAGGGGGCGAGTTGGGAGAGGATTTCCGCTTCTTTTTATCTATGTACAAGTGATAACTCAAAGATTTGTATACCCTACGAGCCGTTCTCGCGCGCTCCGCCCGTCTATCGAGCGAAGCGTAAAGTGTTCCATCCGGCTATTTACAATTTTTACAAGACACTCTCAATATACAGCGGTACATTATTACAATTTAAATGTTGTTTCGTTCTCCTTCGCCTCGATGATTACAACAAAATCTAGATTTAGTCGTACACAAATGGCCCCGCTTTGGAGAAAATCCCGTTTCTTCATCATCAAGGATGGGACCAAGTTTAATTATGTACTCGTAAGTTTCAATTAATTGCATAACATTTCACTGAAATCAGATGGTTTAAAAATAATGGATTCATACACACACGCGAGCGCACACATACGTAGACATACCATCACATTTCAGGTACTTGTAAAGAACTAACTGTAATCAAATATAAAATGAAGTACACACCCAATAATATTGATACGAAATATAAACGAAACTTTATGAGATATGGTGAACATAATAGCATTTTTTATGTCCTTTTACTCGATAACATCAATATACATACACATACATTTTGCGACCGTAACTTTGATACATTTTCTTATTGCAAATAAAGGTGAGAATCCTGCTGAGAAAATGTTGAGGTAACAATTTCGAACAGTAACATTTAAATCAGAAGGCTCAAAGTAGGAAGATCAATATTATAAGATGATGGAGGGCCGGTTTCTGTACGACATTCTGTACTCGAACACGAGTCATTTAAAAAGTTAAAGTAGTATAATTAAAGTTACAGCAGCGAATTGTAAAACATTGTTACTGTATGCATATATAAGATACATTAATTTTTTTGTATTTTAAAGTAAAAGGTCTGAAAATGCTGCAGATAATATTGACATTATTTTGAGTACACTTGATCCCACCCCTATCCAATGCTCAATCACAAAACTTGTCTGATTTTACGAGACTCCTGTGTGCAAATTCATCGGATATACATTGGAGGGGAAAAACTACTGATTTTATGCTAACGCAAGATATTGTATAACGTGATTTCGAATACCAAAATCGCAATTTTCAGATGGGACACATCCACATACGCAGTCTAATTACGACTATACTAAGAGCGTAAAAATCTAAAAATTTTTGTATTAATCATAATAAATAAGCAACATACATATATAAATTTAATTCTATATAATATGGATTCATTTCAGGATTTTACTGAAAAAGAGCGCGCGAAATGCACAGAGTGTTGCAGCATCACTAAAAATTGATTACATCTGAGGGAGCAGCGTGTAAGCTTCAAATACGTATTTAAAATTTGGCTTTTGTACCGAATTCGTGCTTCGGGACGTTCCTTCGTCACCTACGACCTACGAAAATTCGGCGGTGTTCCGCGATTAAAATATATAAATAAGATGGATTTACTAAAAAAAAAAAAAAAACGCGATGCATTTGCGCGGTTGAATGCACTACTGCGCACTGCACTAAAAGTTGTCCCACGCAAATATACGAAACACATGTAATTTCGATTAGCGAGATACTTATTTATGCCGTCGTATTGTTTAATATAAAACGTATATTCAACATCTTATTAATCAAAGTTTTATATCTACATTTTATTGGCGTATTAAACTTTTCACAACGGCCGTCGTCAATAATCTTCTTCATCTACAGTTTACACAATTTTCTATCGAATGTGTGATGTTCGAAGAATGTGTCTCTGAATAGTGCTCGATGGTACGATAGCAGTAAATCTTTGAAGAAAGTTAAATACAAGGGTAAAATTTAACAAGTTATATAATATCGAGGCGAATGAAGGCATTCTGTACACTCAAATCAGCCAATATACAACCGTCTATACTAGTGCGCATTAGTGCGTCCAAACGTTCACGAGACTGTCGTGGGACTGATTTGCGCAATTGTCTCCTACACTAAATAGAAAATACTCGATTATATTCGAGGTAAGAAAGCTTTCCGTGTAAGTTGTAAACACCTTTGAACGAAATATTCGACGACGCGGAAATGCATTTCTCGGCAAACGATATCGTGTCGATTAGCTTCTCATAACGAAATCGAGAACCGAAGAGACACGTTGCAAATTATTAAAAATACTGTCAAATTCTTCGAGTATACGAGTACATGCACTCGTTTTTCTTTTCGCGACATCTCATCCTTCGGTGAATAAGATTTTATCGATAGAGTACGACATCGTAATGTTTGGAAACTATCTCCTCCCTTTTATCTTTCTCCCCAGAAAACTCGGAATATTTCTCCGCGAATTGCTTTAGCCAAGCAGTTTCGATATTCTAAAAACGAATTAGAAAAATACTTTTTGTTCTTTTTCTAAGTATATATCTCGTAATATCTCGTATATGTATATATCTCGTGGTAAAAACGAAAGTTGAACAATTTTATTTATAGCATTTCCTTAGCGAAGTTCCCTAATACAAGCAAACAATAAAATTAACTAAAAGATGTAGTATCCCCTAACAAGTTTCCAGATCTTCAGCGGTGTTAAAATCTATCAAGCATTTTTAAAATATACAATATATATATCGCGATACGACGCGTGGGTCGATAGTAAATTCGCCGTACCAACGACATGTCATCACCGATGTCTTTACAAATGATTTACACCTAGCCCGCAGTTCAATTTGCAGTTTGGAAAAAAGATTTCTCACAGCGATTGATGGGAAACGATTCACTCCAACGTTCACTCCAGATTACCGTTAATTCGTAGCAGATCTCCACGTGATATCCGATATCCGTCCTCGTTGACACTGCGACTTTGTCCTCCGTTCATAAAGTTTAATCCTTAGCTGATTACAGCATGCGGTTTAATAACCGATGTGTGAAAATAATTTATATATACACGGGTACAAGATACAACTTGGAGAGTTGTAGGCGACACTTCTTCCTCCTCCTTCTCCTTCTCCTCCTACTCCTACTCCTCCTCCTCCGACGCTCACGCACTGAATAGCCAGATAGCAGGACCGTTAATAGATATTATCGTTCTTGGGATCTCTCTCGCGAAAGAAACCCTTTTCAGTCTTGCACTCCCTGATGGTAACGGTCTTCAGATTGACGGTAACGTCCGTGATGAACACTTGATCCGCCACGGGATTTCTCGCGTGCCAGTAATCCGTGTCGGGACTCGAGAGTGGCACGTAGATAGTCTCCGACTTGGGGATCTCGGTTTGTTTCACACTCGGCGCATTGTTGTTGTTATTGTTGTTGTTGTTGTTGTTGTTATTGTTATTGTTGTGACTGTGGTGACCGTTGACAACGGTGGATAACCTGTTGTTGTTGGTGTAGGAGTCTGTGGGGCTGGGAGACTTGTGACCGTTCGTGTCGACCGCGACCGCGCCGTTCGACTTCTCCTGCTTCTGCTCCAGATGCCTCTTCTTCGCCGGCGGCTCCTCCAGAGGCGTGTCTATCTGGGGCGACGATGGGGCAGACGGTGTGCGCGGCAACGAAGGCGGAGGGCCGTGAGGTACGTCGGCTTCTGGACGTTTCTTATCCTGCACTGCAGGCGCCGGTGTCGTCGGCAGCGCTGGTAGCGGCTCCTCTGGTGTCGATTTCACGCTGGAGGACGACGGCCTTTTACCGTTGAACTTGTGACCCTGCAACGAAAAGTTCCCTGTATTCTTCATGTGCATCCGCATTAGACGCGACAACAAAATGCCAGGGGAGGATCTCATTATGCAGGATGTCCTAAATTAATTGTGCTTATCATTGCATTTACAGAGGAATCCTGTCGTAAAAGAATTGGACAAGCAGGGAGTAATTTCCTGTGATTATGACAAATATGTTTGTACGCGACAATGTTTTTAACACCTCGAGAGAGTGCGTGTTCATCAATTGCATACACATATCTCGTCTTCAGCGTCGCACGGCACAATCCATGTACACGAGTTGTACTATATGAACTTTATGATTGAATGTACGGTTCCTCGGTGCAGTATTAGCTTATTCTGTGCTAAACAATCTCGTCATGTCACATATTCCCTTTTCGATAGCATCGAATATCTACTCTTTTAAAGTAGATGTGTACAAGTACATAGGAAGGTTTATCAAAGTCATACAAGACTATGAAACTTAATCGTACAAGGCTGCGAAAAAATATAAAGAAGCAACCAACGCCTCTGAAACGTCCAAACTGAATTTCGTCGCGACGATGACTATTTCTACTTTTTTGTGCCGATCGACACTTACATAAGACGGCGACGCGGAGTTGTTTTTCAAAGGCAATAACCGAGGAACCTTGTTTGGTGGCGGGCTACCACTGCCGCTACTGGGACTGCTCGTGGTAATGGTCACGCCGATCTTGCCGGACTCCTTGCTGAGCACCTCCGCCTTCCTCTTAGTACCCGCGAGTTCTCTTCTAGGTAACAAGGGAATGTCCATGCTACTGCTGGAACTCTCGGAATCGACGGGAAATGCCGATGACAGCTCCGGCGGCGTCGGCGACTCATGACCATCCAAGGAACTCGGCAATGTGTCTTCATCGGGTGCTACTGGGTTTAAACGAGGCGCGGATGTACTACCCGTAGTCGATTCGTCCTGGCTATCTTCGCCCACCCTTTCATCCCCGCCAGGTTCCTCTTCCACGACGAGATTAGCCAGCGCCTGCTCCTGAAGGTGATATAGTTGTCGTCGATTAAATGGCATGCATGAAGCACGTATCAAATCCACAACTTCATTATCCTCTTAACTCTGCTTTTCTAAGTTCAGAACACTGTCCTACTAAATGAAAAAAAGTTTCGCGAATAGTTCTGTATTCGCGCTCACCGAGGAACACCGTAAAGTTCGTCGAGACGCTAAGCTATTAAAGCGATTCAGTGTAATGCGCAAGTGATGGATGGTCCGTGTGCCTTCGTAATCGAATATATACAATGTAGCAATAACTCTGCGAGACGTTATAGCATTTATCTACGTATTACGGAGGGGAGAGAGAGAGAGAGAGAGAGAGAGAGAGAGAGCGAGCATCTCTTTAAAAATAATTTATTACGCTTCTCGAGTGTTCTCCTATTTTCCCCACTTTTATCATGATGTAAAATCGATGGGTGCATTTGTTACAGAAATATCAATCTGTGCCATTTGTGGGTGCGTAGTCATCAACGTCTTCCTCCGCCAAGTTCAGTTTTTCACACCATTTATCAAACCAGATACCATAACTTCCTCGATATTGTGAAAAATATATTAATATTAGAGGGAAAATATCGTTTGCTCTTACACTATATCTAGTATCCCTTCGCCTTGGCCTTCTGGTGGATACATCTCCGCCTCTTTGACTTTCTTCATACAGTTCGATTAACCTGACGTCCAAGATATTCTCTTCTGGCTCCCATGTGTTGTATCTAAAATACACACAAAGGCAATTAAAAAAAAATATATATATATACATATATATTCTCTATTCACAAGCGTTACACAAGTCGTGTCCAATGATAAATCCTTGTACTCACTTTTTACTCCATCCTTTCCATTTGACAAAGTACTCGACCTTACCCTGAAATAAAGAATAAACGTCACGGTAAACATAAGTAAGTAATCAACAACGATTAACGAACGTGGAAACGCAAACATTTCACGAAAACATTTCACGATTACGTGCTTCAATGAATGATCGAGGATTTGCGCCAAGTGATGGATTATGCTGTAAAAATTTACGAATGTTGGAGCAAATCGAAACATAAGAGAATGAAGATAAATTATCGAATCATTTAATATAATCACGCATCGACAGCAAATACAACGAATAACACTGCATCGAATGAAATGTGAAAGAGCGCATACGAGAGCTGTCATTCCATTATTCTTAATTATCGTTGCGCCACCACATGGATATCTATTTGTGCCACCCCAATCACCACGACAAATTAATTGGTGAACGTTTCAAAAAAAAAAAGAAAAAAAAAAAGAAAAAAAAATGCAGCATCGTTACGAGAGTCATGGTGAGGTGATTAACGGATGCAAAAACGGCGATAATACTTGACATAGTGATGGAGAAGGAAATGGCGATTTTCCGCGCTTTGTATACATCAGTGAGAGTGAGAGAAGAGAAAGAGAGAGAGAGATAGAGAGAGAGAGAGAGAGAGGGGGGAGAGAGAGAGAATGTTCCGAAAGGAAGACGATTATATTCCTGGCTCGTCTATGTCTCTTTTTATATCTACTATCGCATTATGTTTATGTACCGTAAATTACAGTGTTTTACGATACCTACGCTGAGACGCCAATCTTTGAATAACTACCCTGCAAGCAATCGCCATCGATAAAGCGCGTAATCGCGTATTAATCACTTTCACATTTACTCATAATTAGATCTATCATTATCTTACGCTGACTGCATTAACGTCAGAATTATTACACCATTACGTCCACGTGTTACGCGCGCGCGTCTCGCTCGTATCGCGCCCGTCCAACCGATCATTTGCTGATAAGATCTGCCAATCGGTGAAAGCCGATTCACTTATCAGTGTATGCGTTATTATAGCTATCATCGCGCGATAATTAATTCGACGCGGACGCGGCGCTCGTTGTATTACGTCGTTCGTCCTGGCGAGGAATTTTCTACGTCTCGTCGACCATCGTGGCGCAGATAGAATCGGCCGATCGGTGAAAGCCATTGGCGCCGTTAGCCGCCTGTCAATCGGTGGTTACACTGTAAAATCTGACTTATCGTGCGCGCGCGTAGATAAACAGACAAATCGTGTCCATTTATATGCCGAGATCGAGGGATCTCTGGAGAAGCGAGGCGTGCGAAAGAGTAGAAAATACCAGCTCTGATCGTCAACAATCAAACAACCAACGCGCACGATAAGAGCCTGGTCTTTCCTGGTCTGCGTACTTTGGAAAATAAATCCGAACCAATTCGGCCTCGCCTTCGAAATTATAAGATTCGAGTTTTCTCGCCCGTTTTCTCAATGTCGCACCTAAGAGCGAACTAAATCGAGGTACCGCGGTGAATGCTCCAGGAATCTCTTACAGAGAATTCTGCTACGTGGAATCGGACAAAGATTCGTGTGACGATAGCGCTCGTATTTCTAAAGAAAGAAAGAAAGAAAGAAAGAAAGAAAGAGAGATGGAGAGTCGGTTTTCGGAGGCGTGGTGGAGAAAACGCGTGTGACTTTCCGAATTCATCTCGCGGTCGCGATAGCACGACCGGCTGGTGTCGTCGATGTCCATTGGCCCTGGGCCAACGGCAGAAACGGCACTCGCCGGCTCATCGCGATTCACACACAGGCCGTCCGTCCGATGTGACAGTTGGAAAACAATGACACGCGCGATACGTCACGGGCGGCGAGAACGAAAGCCGCGTCGATCGAGGCGATCGCCTCGCGATAACGCGGCCGCGCGCCGCCTGTCATCCTTTCGGGAGTCGCGCGCCGGCGAGAGAGCCGGCCGATATTGTTACGTGTCGATAGTGCGTGCGCGCGTAACAATCGTGTGTCATCGATTCGCGAGGCATGAATGCACTCTGCCGCTCGACACGTGTGTCATCTCGCGGGCGCGCGCGCGCTTTGTCGATTTGTCGATTTGCGGAGCCGGCCGGGTGTAATTTCGAGCGCGAGACTCCAAGAGTATTCTCATACTCCGCGTACTCCTATCGCCTTCGGCTGTCGAACGCGAACATCTCAGCTCTCTTCATGGAGTATCATTCTACGCTGAGAGTCCAAGTACTCGCACTTAGCGTGGCGAGTAAGCGTCCAAAGTTGTCGGTTGCTCGGAGCCTAACCTCGGCGTTACTGGAGCGCGTCGCGCGCAGAGCACGAGAGCGACTCCGAGCAGCAGAATCGCTTAATAAATCACCGGCTGATCTGTTAGCGGCAACTGTAAGTTCGTTAACGTCGCGATGACTAATCGCCTCGATGCCGAGTGCCCTCGCCTGTCGGAGAAGAGCGCGTTCCTCGGGCGGCTTCGCGCGCGGAGTTACAGCGGCGCATCTCGCGCATCGGCGGTATCCTGCAGTCGCAAAATCGCGCCCCACGACACTACGAGTCTTATGAACCTATGCACGAAGCAAGATCGACGACGAGCTTCGCGTGAGTCTCTTCGCGTGGACGATTTCGGGAGAGTCGCGCGCGTTCGCCAAGTTCCGTGTCGTAGAACACGCTCGCTACCAGTTGATCGCCATACGGAACCTTTCTCCCATCAGTCAGCGATTGTTCGCTGCCGCGGACTCCCGTTAACCCAGGATTGTACACAGGACAGCTGAGACACTCTTCGGCGGTTAAGCTGCCTCGAGAGTCTGTTCCCGTTGACGCGTCCGACGTGTCAAACGCATTATCGCATTCGCCGCTAGACGCGACAAGATGCTCATCTTGAAAACACGACGAGCGCGTTACATCGCGCGCGCGCGCGCTTTACGCACCAGTCCATTCGTAACGGTCGAAACGGAGTTCCTCGACCGAGCGAAGGAGAGAACGTGAGAACGCGACGGCGAATTTTCGCATTTTCCTTCGCGTTCCGCCGTTTCCTGCGAAGTTACGCGACAGAGTAATCGCATTCCGTATTGCGTAACCGCGAAAGAATTGATTTTGCGTCCGGCGGGGGGACACGCGCGAATGCGAATCCCTCATGGGACGCGGACGGTCTATTTAAAGAGGATTACGATACGGCGTTATATTTCTCTCAAAACTGCGTCTACAATGTTGTAGATCCCCGCGAGAGAACGGAAGGAAATAACAGGGGAGTACGCAATAATTGGCGTCGCTCCAAAAGTCGAGCATCGACGCGCTCCTCCGAAGGAGAATCCAGTCGTCTCGTGCGAGGAAAGTTCTCATATTTACATTTTACTCTCTCTCTTTTTCTCGTACGGCGTACACCTCGACACACATTCAACGTGACAAATAGCATATGTTTCGGGGCGGGGCGCGGGGGGGGGGGGGGCAGGGGGGACACACGCCGTCAGTCTAGCCGCGTATGATTGATGCCGGTGCGTATCGGCGAAATCGCCTGCACGGCGTTTTGTAACGAGGCCGAATCGATAATCTCGCCGACGGCAACACGTGTGTGAAAACCGGTCGATCCGTAAACTCCATGTCCATGTCCGTGCTTCCGGATTCGATAAGTACACACGGGCGACACGAACGTGCGTCCGAGCTGAACAGACCCGTATACCTGTTGGCACTTAAATGCCTCGAGTCTACAAGCGCGGCATAAATTGTCGCGGTAGAGGAGGTGGCCGCGCGTGAGAAGCCGGCTGTCGTAGGGAGAAGGGGGAAGAGGGAGGGAGGGAGGGAGAGAGAGAGAGAGAGAGAGAGAGAGGAGAGAGAAAGAGATGAGATACGAGAAAAAAGTCGACCAGGCGAAAGATAGAGACGAGAACGAGGTACGAGGCATGCGGGGCCGAGAGGGCGGAAAGAGGCGGTAACAGCGCGCGGACGGATTCCATCCGGTGGCGCCACCTGAACGTGGCTGTCGGCGACACTCACCCGTTTCTCCCTCTTCTTCGTGATCCGCTCCGCGGCGTAGACCCTGTCACCCAGATCCATGGTTCCCTCGTCGAGCGATTCTTAATCCACGTATTGCAGATTCCGGCCGCAGGGACTGCTGATTAATCCGTGTCTGCGCGTCACTTCGTGAAACACCATATGTACCACCGGCACACCTGCGTAACAAGATCGATCACGGACAAGTCGAGCGAGCGAGCGAGCGACGCAGTTTTAGAGAGAGAGAGAGAGAGAGAGAGTGAGTGAGAGAGGCAGGCAAAAAGAGACAGAGTTCGGCACACTGGCGCGTACGTAAGCAGGTAGGTTAGGTAATGTACAATCGCGCGAGACACGTCGAGACGACGACGACGACGTTGTCGTCGTCGTCGTCGGCTTCGCGTCGTCCGGTCACTCTTGAGACGCGATGCGCCCAACACCAACACGTATCGCGTGACGAGTGTGAGACACGTGCGCGATTACCACGTGGCGTGTTCGCGTGATCTACGATCTTGCGCGATTAGTCAGAGTTCAATCCTCGGCCTGGCGTCGTCGCCTGCTGCTCGTGTCTCGACGCACGACGACACAACGCTGCGCTACTACGCATCGTTCGATGCTCCGCTCTCCGGCAACGGTCGGCGATCGGAAGAGAACGAGCGCGAGTGGCGAGTGGCGAGGTGCCGCCGCCCGGTGTTTAAAGGGATGCTATTTCAACGTTGCGACGACATAGGCGGAGGCGGAGAAGCGAGAGTAGGAGGTGGAAATGCGCACGATGTTTTTGGAAAGGCCAGTAGTCGCGGCAGAACCGGCGAGCACAGTGAGCAGCAAAGTCGATCCCATCGGAAGAGGAGCCAACTTCACGCTCAGGCGGCGTGCGGTGCACCGCGAGTGTTCGTGCGGCTTCGTACACACCGACGACGACGACACGACAGGCAAGTCTCCCTTCTTCTCGTCTCGATTGTGTCGCGCTCCGGTTACGACGATGACAATAATGATGATGATGACGACGACGACGACGGACGACGACGATACTGCGATTCCTCACGTTGTTGTGCGCGAGCGCGAGTCGTGTATATCGGTTGCGCCGCCGCCGGTACAGCACGACACGACAACGCTAGACACGTTTTCTGTCGTTGCTGGTGCTGCTGTCGTTCGTCCCGTCGTTCGTGCAGTCGTCGCTCCGTTCGGGCAAGATCGGCCGTCCGAATCGTCGTGACGTCAACGATCCCCCCTCACGTCGTAAACACCAAACATGGCCGTCGCACGGATATACGCTGGTCGAGTGCGTCCAAATCGAACGCGTAAACTGGCAGCGGTAAGGACCGCCGCGGATCCCGGCAATGCACAAGTAACGCGTTACGGCTCCCGCAAACGCCGCGACGTACGTGCTACGTTCACGGGTCGTGAGTATACGGTAACCGGAGCGATCGACTCGCGGCGTCTAACGCATTCTGCGGATCGAGGCCGACTAGGGCCGAGGTCTGCCGAGCTCCCCTTCGCAAGCCCGATGGACTCGTCCGATCCGCTCGAGGTTAGGAGAGGAGAGGGGGTAGAGAGGCAGAGAAAGACCGCGGCAGGGGAAGGGAGAGACTCTCAACGGTACGTGCGGCGTGAACGCGAAGGGAAGACTGAAAGAGAAAGAGAGAGAGAGAGAGAGAGAAAAAGAAAATGAGAGAGAGAGAGAGAGGAACAGAGACGGATGATAGAGAGGGAGGCAGAGAGAAAGGGAGAGAACGATTCAGCCGACCGAGGACGAGGGAGGTAGCGAGGGGTTGAGGGAGAGGAAGAGTAAGCGCAATGGAGGTAGAAAAGAGAGGACGGCACGACCAGGAGCGCCGTCCTCGGAACAAGAAAGCTGTCTCTGCCTGCCTGCTTGTTTGTCTGCCTGCCTGGCTGCCTGCCTGCCCTGCTTGCTTGCCCGCTAGCTAAGCCTGCCTGCCTGCCTGTGTGCCTGCCTGCTTTACCAGCCAGCTAGCCAACCAGCCAGCCACCCCAAGTTCCCTTCTAGGTACGTGTATGCGCGCGCGCACGCGTGTGTGAGTTTGCGTGTATGTGGCGAGAGAGCAGTCGATGCGACGTTGCCAAGTCAGTTTCGTCGATAGCACCGCACACCGCAAATGTCACTGGCGTACAACACCGTTCTACGATGATCAGAATTCGTTCACAGCGACAACGACGACGATGACGGCAACGGCGGCGGTAGCAACGCCAGCAACGTCGACATACGCTTGCGATTTTCCACCTCCGGCCGCGAGTCGAAATCGATCGACGCCGCGCACACTCCCTCTGTCTCTGTCACTCTTTCTTCCCGTCGGAGCGTGGACGCGCGCTCGCTCACTCGCTCGCTCGCTCGCGCGCGCGCGCGTGCGCGTCTACTACTACTCCTCCTCCTCCTCCTCCTCCTTCTCTTCAGCGACCTCACCGTGTTACAGCCGTGTACGCGTATTCGCGCCTACGACATCCGGCAACGTCGCATCCTCCTGCGACGTACTGTCACACACTGTAGCCCGAGTACACACAGCGCGGCGCACGACTAAACCTATCGTAGTACGCGCCGCATCCCATGAGCGGCGAACACGAAAAAATCACGAAGTACACTCAATCGAGCCTCGTCATCCGGAGGAGCACGTACCTGTGAGAGAGCACAAGAGAGCGCGATGTATGACGAGAATGACGACGACGATGACGGCGACGATGCACCCGACACTAGACTCGGCGGACACTCTTGTCGCGGTCTCGTGGAAACGCGTGCAACCTCAACGGATCCCGAAACGAGAGTGTCCTCTCCTGCGCCGACGAGCCACACAGGAGAGCGCGTGCGAGCAAGACGGCGCGCGCGTACCGTCCGGGTGCGAGGGAGACAACGCGGCACACCGGACGGGGGAACCGTTCTTCTCCGTCCTCGGCGTAAATAGCAGGATAAAAATGCCACGACGGGAGCGCCCGATTGGCAGAGCCCTCGAGGCGCCACCGATGTCCCGAGCCCCACTCGCCGGGGCGCCCAATCGCCGTCTGGCACAACCCATGTAGGTTCCCCTCGACGCAACGCGAAGGCGGGCATTACCGACGAGCCCGTCGGCCGCACTCGGGCTTCTGCTGCTTGCCCCCCCGCCCCCTCTCACCCTTGCCCACTACTTACCACCCCTCGGACCCGCCACACACCACGGAGTCTCTGTGTTTCTTGGTGTGTGTGAGAGAGAGAGAGACAGAGAGAGAGAGCGTTCCCCCTCCGCGCGAGCGCGCGCGCGCCCCGAAGAGAGATAGAGGCAGAACCCGTTCCCTTCACGCTCCTACCCCTCGCGCAGGAAACCCGAATAGCGGAGCGCGCTACCGTGCCACCGGGGCCTCTCTTCTCGTCGTCGAACGACCGTGTAAAGCCGTACGACGCGAACCGTGTATATCGCGCCGCGAAGGGCGGGCACGTAGACGAGGGGACGCGGGTGGGTAACGGGAGGGAGGAGGGGACTATATACCGTCGGATGTATACGTGCGACTCGCGTATACATAGGCGCGCGAGCGAGTGAGAGAGAGAGAGAGAGAGAGAGAGAGTGTGTGTCTCACACACACACACACACGGACAACGCGGACACATGGACGTACACACGACATACCTATCGCCGCACCGCGCCGTCGTCGTTGTCGTCGTCGTCATTCTCCCCTTCCCCGTACGGCCCCACGTCGGTGGCCGACCACCGCCGGTATTGAAATATCCTGGCCCTGGAGAGCCAAGTAGCCGTGCGGCGATGCCGCTTCTCTCTACATAACTACTACTGCGCGCGCGATTTTCTTCTTCTCCCGCGCGCGCTCTCGCTCTCTCTTCCTGCGCGGTCCCTCTCTTTCGCTCGTCCCGTCTCTCGTCTCTTCCCCCTTTCGCCTTCTCTTTGTATTCGCGTCTTCTTGGCCCCTTCGTCGCAATCCCTCCCTCCGCTTTCACCCTCTGTGCGGCGCACCCGCTGTTTGTCATCTCTGTCGCTCCCGTCGTTCGCGTTCTCGCGCAAATCTCGCGTACCCTCTTTCGGGGTCCCCCCCATAGCGCTCTTTCTCTCTCTCTCTCGCTCGCTCGCTCTCGCTCTCCCTGTCTCTCAATCTCCCCTTTACGCCCGCTCCTCCTACTCGACTCCCAACGGCACAAGGCTTGCCTCCCCCTTCGGGCGCAATCAATCGCCATGCATACGAAACACTCTGCGCTACCCCGCGAGTGGTGCGTAAATGGGAAAATGCGGGCGCAATGCGCGTTATCAAGCGCACACGGCCACGCGTGACGAGCGGCATTGCGTTGCGCAACCCTGGAATACACACGGAGTAGTCCACATAGATGGCGTATCGTGGGTACGAGCGATCGCCTTCTCCCCTTCCCCACCTTTATCCGGACCGGCCGATGTCCTCCTTTGTTCCTTCGACGCCCGCCACCACCACCACCACCACCGCCGCCGTCACCGTCGCCGTCGCCGTCGTCCTTGCTCGTCATTAATCGCAGTTTTTACTATGTAACTCTACTTCGCTACGGGCCTATCGCGATGTTACGTGCGCCAGGAATGTCGAGCTGTTGACGCGGAGGCAACGTGCGAAGGCGTGGACGAGGTTCCACGCGCGGATGCAATCAACTTTGCCCTATCGAATATTCCAATCGACGCGGAATATGGAGAACAGCAGGATGCATTCGGGGCGAGTCCGAAACATGCGATGACTCTCGGTGTCGTATCGAGTCCAGCGTTGATTGAACTCGCATCATTGGAGGCATTCATTAAATATAAGTGGACCGTTGATTTCACCCGGATACATAATTATCCCGCGCGCGAAAATATCGAGTGCAACGTATATCGATATCTGGATGGGACACGTTTGTGTTCTCTATCAAGCTGGAAACGTCAACGTAACAATCGCGCAGAAAAATGAAGATGTTCCCCGCGAGCGACGTTAGTCGGCTCGGGATTGTACGTTTCGTCAGATAAAGTCACACTTTCCGATGACGTGTCAATGTCTCTTCGCTCGACCGCTGAAATTCGCGCGCGGCGAAAGGATCCCGTAAAATCGCCATCGCGCTTGTATCAACCGGGCGAGCGTCGAGATTCGCGTCGAGTTGCGTCGTCGAACAGCTACGCGCGTTCGTTCGCAAAAGTTTACTTTCATTCCGCAGCGACCGGTCGAGCAAGCGATCGTGAAACGGCGAAAGCAAAACGAACAGGTTAAAGTTCCGAAACACGGTAAATACAAACGAGAATCATCCACGGCAACACCCCTCGATTTAGTCCAGATTCGCTTCCGTCAAACTCACCGACAGCTTTCCCAAACGTATCGTTTCATGCCGGACCAAGATTTATCGCGTAGTGGGCCATTTTCTTTTTTGCGACGGATCGACGGTAGACCGTCGAATTTCGACGAGACGAGCTGACACGGTATCGCGCGCGAATCGCGCGCGTATAGCGTAGATTCGCCACAAAGGCCGACGCTCTCGCGTTGGCAGCGAGAGGCCCTGACACGCTTCTGCCGCGAGAAGCGACGTCGATGGCGCTCGCGCTGCCCTGCCGCGCAGCGGCCTATGCCGCTCTCGCCAAAAACGGCTATTTAATATCTCACGAACGGCAAGGGATATCGGGACGAAACCTTCACCGGACGATTCTACGGCATTTGTTATGCCCACTTATTTGGGCTCCGGCCCGATCGCGCCGCTGATTGCCGCGTGGCGGGCGTTTTAAGGTTCGCGCTCCGGCAGCGGGCGCATGCGTGTTGCGGCGAAGCTAACGGCGGATTTTCGCCAGATTTTTAGTAGACGGCTCGTTAGGAGCGAGCGATCGTACCGAGCCGGTATTTTCCGAGAATACGGTAAGTATGTGATTAGCATTCGCACGATTGTGCGTACGCATCGCGTTACTCGCGTGAGAACGGGCGAGAGATTCGGCGCGATTTACGATTCGATAACGTCGAGGAGGATTGTCTCCAGCAAGCCTGTCGGAGATGAATACATTCGTGTGTGATTACACGCGCGGTTTCTGAGCTTGTTGCACGTCCGCGTTTTCACGATCAAAATTGATCGTGAAAGGGACGGATCTTCCGATTCGGTTTCATTTATAATGCCGCGTGTGTATGAAGGGTATAAAGGTCTGTTGCGGAAAACGGGACGGTTTGCTTGGCCGTCCCGCTGCATCTAAAAGCGTGATATCCGTGCCTGTTATGAGGATACTAATTTGCATCTCGCACATCCGACGCGAGTCACGGAGACGAATAATGACTTTACCGTTCAAATGAGAGTTCGTCATGAAAGTAGGGGAAGTTCGGCAGAGTTGAGCCACGTTTTACGATTTTTTATTTATGCCAAAGTAAAGCCTTATTATATGGCTACAATTTGTGGACTTTGTAAACTCAATAAGTTTATAAACATAAGTATTATATTGATTAAGAAAAGAGAAAAAAAACGAGATTTGGTTCATCTCTGCCCAACAAGTGAAGAGACATGTGACCTATCGTAGATAAGAATATTTTATCGTAATAAATTCATGGAAAGGAGAAAAACACATTTTGACCTCAGCATATATTAAGAACTCAAAATTTTAAACATTAGAGTCATATCTAATGTCTTAACTGAGTTTTTTGAACGAAAGAGACAAGGAAAGATAAAAACTGAACTAAACATCTGTGCCTTCATTAATTTTCACAACAAAAGATAGAAATTCTGAAACATTTAAATTAACTAAAAGCAATCATTTTGAGATCAAAAATTAAACAGTTCAAACATTTACATAACTAAAAACTTGTCTAATTAGACTCTATCATACTTTCGTACTCTTTCATATCTTATCCTTAAGAACTAAAAAAAAAAGAGTTACGATCAGAATGATAGAAATCTTCATGGACAAAGAAGGGAGCCACTAGCCGAGAGAGTTGACCTTACTAGTCATCTTTCTCCATTTCGGGTGATTTAAATCTCCTACCTGGTACCTTCTTGGCTTCGAGATAGTTCTGCAGAAAAAGTAAAAACGAAATAGGATAAAATACTAACACCATCTCAAACTACGACAAAATATGGCGTAAATAACGTATAATGTTTTTTTACCTTTTGCAAACCTCGACACATATAAACTTATGATAAAATAAAATAAAAATATTTCTCTCACTCCGAGCATGTTAAAACACGCGTTTGTCTCACTCACAGTCGAAACGCACTACTGCCGAGCGCCATATTGTCACGTGACATAATAGCGGTGAATGACTCGTATGTCGCAGCTTGACAAGCGCGGACTTGGCGTGAAATTTGAACGAGATATTTCAAGTGGTTCAACACTCCCGGACTCCCCCTGTCGCTCGTATGCCGAGCGACTCCCTCCTCGATGTGACGAAGCACGCGTGATTACTTGCTCACGAGACTGTACCAGTACCAGCTACACGAGCTGCTCGAAGAGAAATAAACGAAACTCACCGACAGCTATACACCTTCGGCCGCTTCAACCTATGCTTTTCCAACGAATTATCGATTTATCGTCAGATCCTTCTCGCTCTCGTGCGAACTCGTGCTTTCATGTCGCCGTGTGTGTCGGATCGTCCTGAAACCTTTCCGTCGTGCGCGCGTCACGAAATCATGCAGCCTCTTCGTGCGACTGCAGACGCGTCGAGAGGCGTCAAATTTATTATTATGACAAAAAACAAACGGTCAAATGGCTATTCTTTTTTTTTCCAGCGGGTCGCTGCATGATAAAATTATGGCTAAATCGGGGGGAGCAGAAATATTCTCTCTGGTTAACTATTCCGTCGCGATCATTCTTCGCTTCGACGACGCGTGCGCGCGCGCGCGCGCGCGAGAGAGAGAAGGCGCGTCTAAATTTATCCGTTCAGAGACAAATAATCTCTTCAACGATCAGCGTTGCAAAGTATCCGTCATTCCGCGTCTATTCTTACTCCATCGACTGTACTAGTCATTTCTTTCCAAAAATGCCTACCAATTCTTTCTCGAGCCATTAAAGAGATCGACTGTGGGAATACTTCATATTTTTTTCGTAATATCTCCAGTGACAACCGTGCGCGTGCAAAAGACAAAAGGGAGATCGTGACAGTGTAGTTGCGAAGAATTCGTCAAGTCAGTGCGACGTCGCAATCATCAGTCCGTCAGTTCCAGATCCTTGCGAAGTGTCCGTGATTGACGACCGTCGTTCGCTTCCATGTAGATCGTGATCGCGGTGTCAACGTCAGCGGTCGTCGATCCAGCTGGAGATGCGTTGCGTCTTAATAACGCAGGGCGATCTTGCTCGCCGGGTCGGGCTGTGCAGCGGCGGCATAACGCGTATCGACACAGCGCTACCTGCGTATCGCGCGAAGCGGACGCACCAGGACGAGGAGAGGATCTCTCGGGGCCCGATCGGCGCTCTGTCATGCTCCATAGATCCGAGATATTTCCGTATCCGCGGATCTCCCCGGGCACGACGCGACTCGGTAACGTCGGCCGCATTAGCATGCGGCCCCGCACTCCGGTATTTGTGGGCTCGGTTATCGTCCCTGCCCTCCGGGGCCGTATCGGGCACTCCGAGGGACCGAACAGGCATGCCGCGCGCGCGAACGAGCACTCTCTGCTCCCTCCTCTCCTCCCTGTCTCCCTGTCGGCACCCCTCCCTCTCGCCCCTTTGTCAGTGTCTGCGCCTTTCTCCCTTCGCCGCCTTCGCGCTTCCCTCTTTCTCACCTGGTCTCTTCCTCCCGGTCCCGAGGTGTACCTTATCGCTTCGTTCGGCCGAGCGTTTTGTTCCTCGGCACCGAAGTGGACTGCTTAGAGCGTTAGATGCGCTCGTCGATGCCGCGAGTCGAATCCTTATCGAACGCGCGTCCCGCGATAATGCGTATACGGGAAGAATGCGTAAAGTGTTTCCTCTCCAGCGGCGAGAGTGACGCGCGCGCGCGCACACAACGCGCGTGTGATTCCCCCCGTGTGGAAACGGTTTGTCTGTAAATCTACCTGCTGCGAGACTTGCGAAAATGTATCGTTATGCTTCCTGATTTCGACACTGGGAAATTCCGAACGCGCCACTGCACGACGCAACACCGGTTCCCATTTTGTGACACATGTGTCGCGTAATATTATTTTATACCGCGAGACTCGCGAGAGTGCGCCATAGTGAACCGATAATATCTTCCGCATTTACACGTAATTCGACGAATATTTTATTGTTCTCTTTGGTCGCTCTCGAGATAAATACTTTGCGCTCAATCGAAAATCGTGTCGCGAATGAAATTTATCTTCCGCGTGATAGAAAGAGGGAAATCGTCTCGACATTACCGATTAAGTGGTTTTTTGATCGTATCACTTTTGGAAAATTAAATTTACATAGACTGTCCGTTGTTGTTTAACGTTTTGCTCCTACTTTCGAGTTTAATTATTGCTTTGGAATTTAAACAAGTCTGATGGAAAAGAAGCTACGGCAAAGGAAATAAGTAGATTAAAACAGTCGCTTTGGAACGGACATCGCGAAACAACATGGCCGATACGTTTCACACAGAATGCTCAAAGTCATTCAGAACTGGTCTCAGTAAAAAGTAAGACGCGAGTAATAGCAGCCGCAGTGAATTAAATAACGCGATGCCATGTTTCGTTTAACGCGCCTTACGGAGAACGAAAGCAGGTTGTTTGCAGGACCGATCTTCGCGAACAAAACATCCACTAAATAACATTGCCACTCTCGATCTTAGAAACAAATAGAAGACGCAGAGTTGCCGATTCGTTTTCCGCTTTTAAAGTACTTTTTCTCCTTCCTACCGATCTCTATTATTGACTGGTTTTTAACGTGCTGCTCGTTCAATGCTCGAGAAGACAATTTCAGGACGCGCGAAACGCGTCTGACTCTCTCTCTCTCTCTTGTCTCTTCCATCGACGATAAAACCTCGAAAGATGTCGAGTCGCACTTTTCCGACACTTGCGCGGGTCTTTTTCTCCAGGATTATCGTCACGATTTATCGATTCAGGACTTATGCCTTTTCTCCTTCCTGCCAGTCTCTATTATTGATTGCTTTTTAACGCGCTGCTGGTCCTCGAGTAACGCTCGAGGAGACAATTTCATGACGCACGAAACACACGTCCGACTCTCTATCTTGTCTCTTTCGCCGACAATAAAACCTCGAATGATGTTGAGTCACGCAGTTTTTCGACTTGTGGAGCCCTTTTTTCCTTCGAGATTATCGGCACGATTTATCGGCAAATGCGTGCAGCGCGCTGACACTTGATGCATTGCACCGCTTTAGGCGACGCAATGTTAACGCGCATATATGCCGCGTTTATGCGCGACTCGTCATACGTATTACACACATCCGCGTGTGTGCGTGCGTGCTTGCGTCTGTTTATAACACGGCCGCGACTCGACGTCGTCGCGTTATCGGACCGGCGTTATCGCGTGGGCTCGCCTCGCGGTATTTAAGCACACTTGCCGCGCGACGTATAACGACGAGTCGCGACACTCGCGTAGTTCGTCGAGGAAGGCCTCGGGAGGAAAGTCTCGAGAAATTCACTCCGGCCATCAAAATTTCCGATCGCCCCGATAAACGGAAGAGTTTATGTTTCGCAGCGACCATCTTCTTTCGGTGAATAGAGAAGAGATATGGAGGACACGTTTTTCGTCTAGGAAGTTATCGGGCAATCGGGAACGATAAAGAAACACGGCTTAGAGAATCGAATTGTTTTGTATCCTAGCGATGACAGTCCACAGAAACAACGCTGTTTCCTGGAAAGAAGAGAACCCAAATGGAAAATTCGATTGCAGGGACTGAAAGTTTTTGATCAGATGTTGTCAGTCACTCTCAGTCGAGTTTCGATACGGATGAGTGTTTGGGCAAGTTTTTTCGCTTGTGACGACAGAAGTATCAGTTTTCGTCATCGAATTCTGTATTTCGCGGTATTTGATTTCCGTTCGGTTGCACGGATTGAGGTCTTGTTTTTTCCGTGAGTGAGATCAACTTAAAATGGAAAAGATGTTTCTGCGCATTCTCGCGCATATCGCGAAAGTTATGCGTGCTTCGATGAATGTTTTATTATTCGTGTTACTCGCAATTAACGTTTTCGCATTTAATCGAGGAAAAAGAAACATACAGAATTCGAATCTGTGTTAAAAATGTATCTTGGTTATTCGTAAAATATTTACGGATAATACGATACAATAGCCGTGACAGATTATCAAACTAACTTGACGAATTCTGTCGGTCAATTTCTCATCGTTACCATTGTAAAAAAATGACGAAGGTGCTTCAGTTTGTTGGCGATCTTCACTGATTATAATCAGATTTCATTTCGTATCGAATTGTTGTAAAATCCTACATTTCTAAAGTTTTTCTTTTTTTGCGAGGCGAGGTTTAGTTAGGTATTAGTGTAGCACGTAGTGAGCAGTGAGCAACTTGGGATAAATCAGTTAGTCACTCAGGTCAGGGCCGGTCTGTGTTCAATATCGCATTGTGGAGTTACCTTTACAATAGATTCCACCATTTTGTTGGGATATTTTAAGCGTGTCGCTTAGGTAGCGGTATGGCACAAAGCTGACCTACAGTAAGGCGACACGTCTTTGTCTTTTGGAGGTATCGCTTGTGAATCATTTTTCTTAAATTTATCTTTTCCTCTACCTAAGAAATTTCTAAAGCCGGTGATCATTTCCGTTGTTCCGATAATTCTCTTTTTAACATTTCCGACACGTATCGCAAAACACAAATGGTTCGGGAACAATCGAACCTTTTTAGGAACGGAGACAGTTTAAACGAGAGAATTAACACGGTAACAAAGGACATTTTATTCCACTTTGTAAAATTTTCGCGCACGTTTTTATTCACTGTATTGGAATATAACGCAACGAACTTGTATCGTGAGTTCAAGGCTGTAAATTTATGCAACATCACGGATATTATTTCATCCTCGTTTCCGATAATATTCGGTATTATTTTCGCGATAGCAAGCTACGACTAGCGTTTCTAGTCATAACTCAACTCGACTAAAAGTTCACGAATTGATAATTTCCGACAAACATCGTAATTCGACGCGAGTACGAGTACGAAAAGCGGATTCCAGAAATCGGCTGTAATACAGCTTCCAGCCGCGCGATCGGCACGAGATTTAAACGGTACAGCCGCGAAATGGTATAGAATCGTATGCAAAAGAAACAAAGTCGCTATCACGCGCCGGAGTCGAGATATAAATTGGTGATTTTTCGCCTGCGCGCCAACAGTCGAATTCACGTACCGCGCCGCGCATGCTGCCTGCCTCTCTCGAGCGACTGGAACTTTCCACGGCACAAGACCCGACGACCTCGGCACCGGTATCGATATCTCGAGGTCAGATCATCCGTTCGGTCTTTCCCTCCTGGGAGTGCTCGCCAAAATTTGCCAATTTTCGTCATTGTCGCATTTCGGAGTTTCCAAAGTCGTAAAGTCCTAACACGGAGGAATTAGCGTGTGGCCAAGTTCCAGAATCCAAAAGATCAGTGACAAACGTCGCTGCGAAGTGGGTGGAAGTTCGTTTGGCAGACCAGAGCCGAGACCTCGATAATTATTTCGCGAAAGAAACTGTTATTATTCCGCATGAGCGGAACGTCAACGGGCAGGTTTACGCAGGTCGCGAAGTACACACACCGAAGGCGTGGAAAAAGATACTTCAATTCAACCGCAGGTTGTTCGATTATTCGTGGTGGCATTTCCACTCTGGCTTTAATCCGCACTCATTTTATCATAATTAATCAAACGCGTTTCTCGAGTTTCTCATAGCGATTGCAAGTTATTCTCGCCGCGAATATTTATATCGCATCAATAATCGCTTTTTCGTTCACGGCAACGGCCGCGGCGCGGCGCGTTATCGGCAACGGACCTCGCTATGAAAATGCGAGCTAATACGTCAGCGTAATCGCGAAAGTCGAGTAGATTGGCGCGGAATGAATTACGCGCTCCGGAAAGCACCGGCAAGAAAAGTTCCTCGACATTTATTCCTCTTCGTATATTCGTGTCACATGAATATGAAAATGCGCTTGCTGATGCAACGAATTCACGCGTGCCGGTGTAAGACCTCCGTTCTCCCTCTCCCTCCCTCCCTCTCCCTCCTTCTCTCTCTCTCTCTCTCTCTCTCTCTCTCTCTCTCTCTCTCTCTCTCTCGCATTTCCCCGCGCACTTATCTTTATCCTTTAGCCCCAACGAAGCTCCGAAGCGCGTATTTATTTCAACCCGCAGAGCGCAGAAAGAGCGTAACGATGACACATGGCTGAAGGAGCGCGTGCAACCTCCGCTTCCCTCGTGAAGAGATTCACGTGAAGATCGCGATGGAGGACGAATTCATCGAGGTTCCCCGACGGAGAACTCGCACTCGTCGTCGAAGGCAACGACCCGGAAGATGCAACGAGTCGCGTTAACTGCGGCTTCGACGACGCTCTTTGTCGAACCGGTCGATCTCACAGCGAAGTAGATGAATGCGACACTTTGGCGATCATTAGCAGCTCGGATTTCAAGTAATAAGCCGTCCTTTGGCGAAGCCCAGCGATTCTTCGTCTGAAAGCATTGTGCTGGGACAAAGCGGAGCTGATCGCGCTTTCGTCAGCGGACGCTGATTCGCAAAGCAGGCGAGAAGAAAAAACCGTACGTACGCGTACTGTTGTCGTTTCATCGATCGATCATCCCGGTCATAAACAATCGACTCGTCTCGATTTTTCCTCACCATCTCGCCTCGCTTCGCCACGCGCCCCGTTTCCGTGTTTTCGCGTCTCGACGAGTCTGCATCTGCCGCGGAATGCGCAGATACACCGTGCCGATCGCGTAGCAATGGATATAATGCCAATAATCGAGCTTAACGCGAATATTACATCGGGTGAACTAAGGATCGCGCTCCATGTTCTGTTCCTTCGAAAATGCTCCCGGGGATGTTTAATTACCGATTACTCTTCAACGCGCGCTCTCGCTCTCTCTCTCTCTCTCTCTCTTTCTCTCATGATGATGGGGCTTTCAAATTGCGTCATATGCGAGACAGTAAAGATATTTACTCGATATTAACGAGACGAAACACTGACGGAGAAGAGATTAATACACCGAGTACCGTGTGCTAATAGGAAGATAACCTCGAGTCAAGTTAATGAAACGTCGGTGTATTCGGCTGCAATCGGCCGGCTGCGAACGACGAAGCCCAGTTATCGGGACCTGAGTCATCCAACATTCCTCCCATTTCCCGGAATCGCGCTCGCGGATCGAATTCCTCGAGTGGCCGCGAATCCCCGCGAGAAGAGGAAGAAGAAGCCCTCGGCGGCGGCGGCGGCGGCGGCGGTGTACCGATTCGCGACACTCCTCCCCGGCCTCCCTCTGATCGACGGGAAAAGAAACGGGGGAACCGTCGGCGTCGCCGAGGACCGGGCGGCGGAGTCAGCGTCGCAAAATCAGAAGTTCAGCGCGGAAAGAAAGAGAGAGAAGAGCTGGTCCCGAGAAAGAGAAGCGACACCGGGGAAGAGCGCGGGGTGCCCCCTCGTGTGCGGCAAGCCACCCCTGCCTGCCGGTAATTCCCGTCGCCATGGAAACACCCCCGAGGCGTCCCCGTGCGCCAGCCACCCCCGCACCCCCACAAACACCACCGTCGCTCTCTCGTTCTCCTCAGTGTTTACCCACACCCACACACCCACACATTTTCTCTCTCCCCTCCTCCCCTTTCGTCCCATCCTCCTCGCCGCTTCTTCCACCCCGTGTCTCCCCTGCCGAAGCCCCCCTTCGCGCGAGTCCACCAGGAACCCGTATCGATCCGCGGACGAGTTCGAGGTCCTACGTATTCTACGGGGAGTGCTACTGACAACGAGATCGTCTGCTATCACCCTCTCGCGTTCTCTCCCGCTCTTCCTCCGCCCTCCTACCCCCATCATTTTTCGCGCATTTTTCCTTCCAACCTAATGCCCGTGCCTGCGCCCCTCGGTTCCTTCGCCGCCCCCGACCTTCTTCACCGCACCGCTGCCTATCCCATTCGCCATCGGGAATCACGCGTTATTGGATCTCCGTTTGTTTTCGTTGTCCTTCGCCGTTTATACGGGACTTGCTGCCGTGCTGCTCGGCGTCGCACGCTAAGCGAGCAGCACCGGAGACGTTTCCTGTGACCCACGAGGGTGAAGTTAGGGGGACTGTGATCCTGGTCTCACTCTCTCTCTCTCTCTCTCATTCTCCTTTTTGCTGCTTGGTGCGAATACGCAACTGCGCTACCGTACGTGAAGACTATATCTGTATCGCGAGCTTCATTACAGTCATGTGATTCACAAGAAGTCTTGTAGACGCGGTTACGTGAGGCAAACAGAGCGTGAGAGGCTCTCTCGGACACGGCGAGATTTCGACAAATTTTTGGCAACCTAACTTAACCTAACCGCGAGCGTCGCGGATCAACGATTTTCGGGACTGAACGATGTTCAGCGTGTGGTGCTTGAACCAATCTGCGAAATCGGCGGGTTCTAAATCGTCAGACTCTGAAGACCGGGTCAAGAGGTAACTCTACCTCACGGCGAAGCGAACATTTTCGGACGCTCCACGCTCCACGAATTCGCTCGTGAACTTCCCTCCTACGCTCCTCTCGCGGACGTGAACAAAGTGTTCGATTTTCCGTTCGCGGGCCTCTCCTCTTTTTTCTCCTCTTTTTTCCCGTCTCGCGGAAGATACGCTCCGTACAAAGTGTCCCTTTCATTCTCTACCCAGCTCGGCAATCGCGGTCGATATGCCTTCGTGTTTTCCAGACGTCTACTACTTCGCCTCGGTCATGACTTCGGCCCCGGCTTCTCTCGGCTGCATCGTAAGCCACGAGGTGCACGGCGTAATAAGATCTAACCTCCTCTCCTACCTCCCGCTTTTCCCACCTCTTCTTCCTCGCCCCCCGTCGGAACCTTCTCTCTCGACGGCGGCGGCGGTGGCGGCGGCGGCGGCGGCGGCGGCGGCGGCAGCGGCGGCGACGGCAGCGGCGGCGGCTCGCTCGCGTTGCTCTCGTTCTATTTCACTGTCTCTCGCTCTTTCTCGCCCATTTTCGCGTCTCTCTCCGGCTAGCGGAATTCTAACGGAGCCGCCGCGGTCGTCGCTCGTTGTTGCGTTTGGTGCAGATTCAAGGACTTCCTCGGTCGGACGCGCGCGCGCGCGAGCGCGATGCCTCTCGCAAAAATTTACTCGCCCCGGAAACATTCTCTTGTTTCTCCGTTTTTCTCCCGGTGCGGTCTCGGGAGGAGACGCACGACTCGGGAGAAGAAACATTCAACGCGACGGACGGGACGGGAGACGCCGGACAGGTTCGATTTGCATTGTAAGGTGGTAAAACGTCAGCGACGTCGGTTGTCTCGTGCGCTTGACAGCGGTGCTTAAGCAGCTGCGAGGGACGTTATCAAACGATGGCTGCGTCGCGGTTTCGCGATAGCGCGCTACGTGCTGCGTAGCGGGAGGGAGATGGCAATATAAAATGCCACGTGTTCTCCGACACATTTGTAGCCGTAAAACCGTAATAGCTTTCGTTGCGTACAGAAAGCTGAGAAAGTCGCGAGATATACAAAAGACCTGTCGCGAGATATAGTTTCATCGAAATCGTACCTGTGAAGCGAACATAGCTCGGATACAAACATCCAACAGGATGGGACCGTGGCACGTTGCGTGGCCGATTCTTAGCGTCTTGTGAAAGGGATCATTGTTACAAGAGAAATAACGAGTTCTATATGTAATGGCCGGCGAGAGATGTGCATGTGCTTTCGCACGTTACAATCTCTCACGTGTGTGTTTCGCGAGGGACGGGAGGACGCAAATCGAGCGGATTATCGGAGGCTCCTCCGTCTCAGGGAGGAAATTTCCATTGGAAATATTCCCCTCCCTCCCTTCCCCGCCGATGAGAGAACCCAACGCGCGCGACGTACACTTCGTCTCTCGGCTCCTCAAGTTTCTCCAATTCCCATCCTGTCTCACAGGCCGCACTTGCTTCGCGTGCAAAACGGCCACGAAGTAGGATAACTCTTTCATCTTAAAATTCCGAAGGGGGGTGGGATATCGATACCGTGGCGCGAGCCAAGATGTAACGTAAAGTGCAGCGCAGAAAGTTTAGGAAACAACGCGGCGCGTATCGCGAGCGAGCGAGCGAGCGAGCGAACGGCGCAAGACAGCAGAGGCAGCTTTACGATATTCCACGGGTCTCTAAGCGTCAGCGCTTCCACTGCGCATACATACGCGCGCGCGCACGCATCACACACACACACACACACATCGGCACCGAGCGGCTCGGTGTGGCGCGCGTATTATCTGTCTGCAGCTACGCCAAGAGAGCGCGAGACCTTCGGCTCTTTTGCCAGCCCTCTCGGCTCTCTCTCGTATTACGTTCGCTCCTCTGTTTCACTTTACCCGTGCCGGCCATCTCCTTCTACTCCACTCTGTTCTCTCTCTCTCTCTCTCGCTTCCTTGCCAGCGGTAAGTTTCTTTCTCCCGTTCGCGTCTCTTGCCCCCTTTTCGACCGTCCCTCTCGAATCGCTGTCTCTCGCTTTCTTTCTCTTTTGCTCATCACACTGTATATGTAGGAGTCTCTTTCTCTTCCTCTCCCCTCCTCCTCTCTCTCTCTCTTTTGTATATTGCGCGCCGAGGCTTTGGAATAATCTTTCGGATGAAGTCGGTAATACACCTTCTGCGCCTCCGCGGTAGTCCGCAGGAAAGTTGCGGACGAGACGTTACTCAAAATAGCCGGATAATTAATTTCGCTGGTGCTATCGTGGTGTGTATCATTGTGTCCGATATCGGGCACAGTTGTCGAAGAATACGCGTGCGCTTTTCTTGTTTACGTGGTAATGCCGGCACGATAATTGGTTCATTATGTAATGCGGGCGCTATCGATTAAAGCCGCGTTACACGAGGCGCATCAACTATTCATGTATACTCTTTTATTATGTACGTAGCTATTTATGCCGTCAATCTGATTCCCACAGCCTATTAATAAACCGCATCTCTTCCTTCCTTCTGCCCCCCTCGCGTCTCTTGCGCGTGCGCGCGACCGCGATCGAGGAAAACCCATTCTCTTTCTTCCATTGTTATTTTTACATCGGCCGAGCGCAAATATTACTTATGCCTCGCTATTACGTGTCCTCGCTAAATCTCACATGTGCCACGGCTCCGCCCCGGCACTTCGTCGTCCGCGATTAAGCACTTTGAATCGCGAGATTAACCTTTCTCTCTCTCCTTCCCGTTCGCTTTTCCCCGAAATATATTTTCCCCGAAAATCTCGCGCGTTTTTCCCGTTTTCGCGCACAAGCGCGTTTCTTCGCTCCGCTCTTTCTCCGCTCGCGCTCGGCGCTTGGTTCCGCCGCGCTAAAGAAACTCTTGTTTCAGTCTCGCTCGCTCGCTCAGCTGTCTCTCCTTCGCTTTCACCGCGATGAGCTCCGTTTGTTGCAGGGATCCACGGGCCGAGCGGCACCGACGTGCAGCAACGGCGCCGCGGAGCGTTCGGCTCCGTAACGCGAATGTCGAAACGGGAGAGCCCGAGAGCTCTCTCGCGGCTAATGCTCGTGTGTAGGTGTGTGCATGTGTGTGTGTGTGTGTGTGGGTGTGTATATGACCGCCGCTCATTAGATATGCGAGGTTTGCGGGCGCCCGCGAAGAAAGTCAGTCAACTGCGAGCCGCTAAATCGCGCCAACCCGAACTTTGTACTCTTATTTTTAGCCGGCGTCTAGCGCGCCGGACCGAGGATCGCGTTTGCGTGCGAAATACTTTCCATCGACCCACTAATCTTGTCGACGGCGAATTCGAACATCTCGCGCTCCATTGGCCGTACTTTAAGCTCTTGCGATCTCTCTCTCTCTCTCTCTCTCTTTCTCTCTCTCTCTCTCTCACTCTCGGGCCACCGATTTTTCTTCCTTCTTTTTTACGCTACTACTACTGCTACTACTCCGCGACATACATTTCCGCGGCCCCGAAGAGCGAAGGAAGAACATTCTCGCCGAGATTTAATTCGACAAACCTCTGAGATACCGCGCTCTGCGGGCGCGATTGCGTTTTGGAATTTAAATCCGGGTTACGGTCGAGTTTCTCTCTCGTCTCTTTACTCGGAGCGCGATTTATCGAACGTCCGGAGCGATAAAAAAATCCGCGCCAGGGGATCCACGAGCGTGGACTCCATCTTCCTTTTACGCGTGCGGGAACTTTACGGCCATATTTCGAGCTTTCCGATACCTCGTAGTTCGCAGAAGTTTCGCGTCTCACGTCTTTCGCGGCTTTTTATGCGAGGCGCGGAGACGCGGAGTCGAAAGCAGCAGGGATTGCGCCGCCGACGAGATGTGTGCGCTTCGAATTGTTTTACTGTAAATTCTAATAGACTTCGACGCCTATATAGAAACGGTTCGGCGATGGTATTCCGCTTGGAAACTCCTCTGACAGGAGCGTTGAGGCGTAGGCAGTGTCTGTGTTAAATACCGCTCGGTACCGCATTACAATAAACAAAGCCACGCAGTAAACCGCGCCTGTAATCGATCACTTGTTCGCGCGTTCGATCTCTTCGGCTCTTCGACGTCTGCGTTTAACGCCACGTTGCGCGAGTAACGCCTGCGCGAGTAACTCGCCTTTTAACAATTATTCCGAGGTGAATTGTTTCCCGTTTAATTGACACGCATACCTGCCATCGTCGCAACGCGACGATGCACGATCATTCGTACATTGCTGATAATTGAGCGAGATGCAAGGCCTTTAACAACCATGTGCGAAACGAAAGCGTAACTCGCAGGCGGAAATGCAAGTGCGATTTGCGTAAGCTTGTTGTGGGAGTCAGAAGAGAGTTCTGTTTTACAATTGTTACATATTAACGACGTCTCGATGTTAACTGATCTCTGCGAATATTGCGATGTTCGAGGCGCTGCCACAGCTCGAGTCGTAATAATTTCGCGTTGCGAAATCGCCGCTCGTCTTGACTTTTCAGGAATCGCAGGAAGAGACATTTGTACACACACGCGCAAACACACACACACACACACACACACACACACATTCAAGAGGCGTATCGATCGATCGCACGAGAGAACTATCGGCATGAGAAGAGGAAATCTCTCGGGCAGGGGTTTCAGACACAATCGCTTATCGTGAGAAGTTGAAGTTGCGATAGAAGATTGTTTTTGAGGTGCCTGCTTGCTTACACACCTGTGCGCAAGGTGCTCGACGTCTGTACGTGCAAGAAGACCGCATTGACCCAGCTCAAACACAGGACTTCCGAAACTCTCGTTAATTGTTGTGCGAAAGTACTCCGCTGGGGAAAATTTGCCCGGAACGAAACCGACGTGGCTTGAGAGCCAAAAAGGTCGCTCGGACGCAGCAAGACGAAGACCACCGCATGCGAGTATTCCGTGTGCGAGAAGAACGAAAACTTGATTAGCGGCGAATCGGGAAAAGATCGAGAACAAGCCCACCGAGTCGATGCCGCTAATCCCGCGGGAACGATTCGTCATGATCGTCAGTCGGTCGTCTGGTTGGTTGAGCCGGCATGGAAAGCCATTGTTACGCTCCTATGAGTGGCACGGCGGCCGTATCTCCCTCTCTCTTTATCTCTCTTCCGCGGCTCCCCCATCGACACAGTCGCGTGCGGGACAAAGAGAGGACGAGGAGAACGGGCGACGAACAAACGGAGAGAGAGAGGAGAGCGCAAGACGCGAGAGGAGAGACAAAGATGGTTATAATTACCTAGCTTTTATGTACGCAAGCAGGGGCTGTAGCTCGCGCGCATCTTTCTTTCTCCAATCTCTGCGTTTCGCTCGCTTACTTTCTTCACGGTGCTCTCTTTTTCTTCGTCTCCCTCTCCAATCCCTCCTCCTCTCTCTCTCTCTCTCTCTTCTCCCTTCCCCTTTATCTTTATCCTCCCTTCCTCCCGTTCGCTCTCGCACTCACGGCCTCGCGCGCGTTATTCTCTTTTCTCTTTTTCCCTCTCCTTCTTTCTCTTTTTTTTTGCACTCGACCCTCTTGCTCTCGCGACTGGAGCTGCAACGTCGCTCGCGTACACACATACACACGGCGAACACGAACACAAATACGAACATGACACGAACGGACGGACGGACGGACGGACGGACACGCGCGCATGCATACCGGAAAGCCGAAACGAAGTGCACGCGAGTGAACGAGAGAGTTAAGTGACCCGACTCGCTCACGTGACCTCCTCGTGCAATGAGCCGCGCGCTCGTTCCAGCCTCGTAACTCCGATACATTTCTGTCATTTTCTCGCGCTTTTTCCCCCGGATACTGTCCCCCGTCCTTCCCGCCGTCGGTCTCCCCTCCTCGCGCCCCTCTTACGCTCTGGCCGCTGGTTGTTTTTTGCCGATATGTATAAAATTCAGTCGGTCGCGTTTTGTGCGTTGCTAGCGTGCGTTTTAAAGGGGGTTTCCGCATTAGCATCGGCCGAGGTACGAGGCGCGCATATATTTTTTACCGAGCTTTTTTTTGCACTTTTCAACGCGCGGAGCTGTTAAATGCGTTCAGAGACGACGACGATGACGACGACGACGACGACGACGACGACGACGACGACGACGACGACGACGACGACGACGACGACGACGACGACGACGACGACGACGACGACGACGACGACACGGTGCGGCGGGGATAATCGCGCGAGCGTCGAACGATGCGGTTTTAATTGTGTTCGCGATAATAGGTGTGCTCGCGCGACGACGAGTACGACGGGTACAGAGAGACCCGCTGTCGATACCGTCCCGTAAAGCCCGGTTTCCAAGGTTATTTCGCTTCGTCAAGACACGGGCTTCCTTCACGGCACCGGCATACCGCGTCGAGCGCCGTATCGCTTAATGGAATGATGAGACAGACGGTCTGTCTGCGGTTTCGCCGACAGACAGTCACAGCCCGACTGACTTGGCTCACGAGCTGTGCGCACGGGGACCACCGGAAGTGGCCCATCACCGCCCCACATTCTCGACTTCCGCTCTCGCGCTCTTGTCCGCTCGAATTCCCCGAGACTCCTTCTTACGCCTCTCCTTACTACTGCCTTTGTCGAGGGCGGCGTGAATTAAGTAATACCTGTTTTACGGCGCGATCGCGACTACGATGCAAATTACCGCGAGGCATTTTTTTCGCCGATGAGAAATTCCGAGACTCTTAACGTTCAAGCCTGTCTATCGTCGTCTCGGTTTATCAAAGAACGAGTTGCTCGCAAACATTTCGCGCCAAGTTTGTCAGTTTTGCCAGCCGGCGAAACTATACACACACAGGTTAGACCAGGTTGGAAGCCAACACAGAATTGCAGAAACACTCGTGCTGTGAGGAATCCGGGCCGTTTTCTAAGCGAAAACGTCCCAAGGATTCGAACGGTCAGGGGCATTTTTCTATGTGTGAGGGTTGGGTCACGTAAGTCAAGTTTCGTGAATAAAAGTTCACGATAGAGATCTGAGCCTTTCGGTCGGTCTCTCCCCAACGAACGGCAATTCTTTACAACGCCGAAAGTAAATATCAAAAGCCGAATTTGCCGAAAACGTTTAAGCGTTCCGACCTAGGTCGGAAAGAAAAAAAGAAGAACGCGTCTCAGATCTTCAGCTCGTCCGACGGACGAGCGCGTTTGCGCCGCAGACGAGCGAAAAGGATTACGACGAATACGAGGCGAGGTGCGAGCGCGCGATATCCCGAAAAAATGGCGACCCACGCGCGCGGCGGCGACTCCCACGCTTGGACCGCTCGTGTCGAAAATCCGACTCGGCCGGCGCGGCTTCGTCCTAACAATGTCACGTCACGTCACGTCACGCCACGGCGGGATGTGCGAACGAGCGTCTCTTGGAACGTCTCCAGGTGCGGTCGCAGCGCGCCTCCCCGCTCAGCCGGCCGTGGCGACGCGGACAAAAAAGGCTCTCTAATTCGGGAACGCCACGTTCCACGCGCGCAATGCCGCCGAGAATAATAAAGTATTCTCGTGCGCGGGAATCGTGCGTGCGTATCGCGTAAGCCCGAGCTCTCGCGCGCGCGTCAGCAGTTCCGACCTGCTCTCTTTCGACTTGGTTAGTCGTCTCGGGAAGAAAACGCGCGCGGCCTCCGCGCGTCGTCGTAGCCGTGCATGAAGAACATGGCCGGAGTCGGCTCGACTCGAAGAGAAACATTCGGATACTTCAGTCGCGCTCTCGGTGTCGTAAGGTCGAAAATATGTCACGATTAGTCTCGCCGCTATTTTTGCGACTTTTCTCTCGTGTTCTTCGAAGGACTCGCGGCTTGCGGTCGCACGCTTATTAAGAGCTCCCCACTCCTCCACGGGTTAATATACCGCAAACTTAATAATTTCTACACTTGGATAGCTCGAACTCGAGCTTACTCCACTCGATGATATCTCGAGCGCGTTTGGGCTGGTACTTGGTGTGATAAATTAGCGAAAAATACCGCTAACCACGGCGTCGAGTCGATGTATCGCGAGTACGATCGACGCGCGCAGGCGCACGGCGATCCGGTCCAGTCGTTATCATTGTCATCATTACGCCTCGCTCGTTTCGCGATGATTAATTAACATAACAGCGATACAGCGAGCAGATTTCCCTCCGAAACGGCGCGGGTCCGGGGCCCGTTTTCGCAAATTACGCGTATCACAGGATCTCTCTCTCTCTCTCTCTCTCTCTCTCTCTCTCTTTCTCTCTGAATGATCTATTAAACTTACGGCCGGTCCGCCTTCCAATCATGACGCGAAGTGGCGCGTCTTAATGGCGCATTATCGCAGGTTCGGCCGCGGTATCGAGCGCGATCTCCGGCCGAGCCCCGCCGGAGTCCGTAAAGATGGCGACGTCGGTGGGCGAGATTAACGAGCTGTGGCCCGGGGTGAAATACCTGAAGGCGAGAGAGGCCGCGCGCCGGCTCACACAATAGCGTCGGGGAAAGCCTCGGGCCTGCACATCGCGCGAGCAGGTGTACCCTGCGCGCTGCCCGGCTGGGCTGCTTGCCTGCCTGGCCTGCCTGGCCTGCCTGGCCTGCCGGCTAACCGGTCGATAGCTCGCTCCGATTATAGAGGAGCGGCCGACACTGAATTCTGCATGAGGCTTTTGTTCCGCTCTCTTTCGCCACGGCCAATCGGATTTTCTATTTTCGCGCCCTGCTACCCGGGAGACAATCGTCCGTCCTCTCCCTCACCCCCCCCCGCCCGCCCGCCTCTTGGGCTTTAATCACGGACACGCGAAAGTTAATTGCGCGCGAGTTAAACGCGCGCGCAAAAAGCGACGTGTTTTCCCGCATCGACCGAGTTTCGCACGCGTGCGCACGTGCGCGCGATGTGACTGAGTCAAATCGCAAAACAAATAAAAGAGAAGGGGAAAAAAAGCAGGGCGGCAAAGTGTGTCAAATTTTTAATCGGCGACGCTTCGAGCGGCGAGCGAGGTCTGATGTGCGTATTTTACCGGGTTTTTATTCGGACCGATGTGCGCGAGACGAAGGAGGAAAATTTTGTAAATGTCACTGGAATTATAGTATCTCCTTTTAGCCCCGACGGTATATCTTCGTGCTATTATAACCAAAATGTAGCAGTATGCGTACATGTTGTTTTGGTATCATCGCTATGCTATCATATTAACGCTCGTTGAAACGATAGTTCTTCCGACTGTAATTCTCTCATTACGCGATTGTACCTACAAGTTACCAAACTTCTTTTCTTCTTCAGTGCGGAGTTTCTTTTTTTTTTTTTTTTAATATTTTGTTCGGACGAAACGCGAGGCGTCTCCGCATTGTATCTTCGCGAATTGCGTACACGTCGGATATAATGAAGAAACGCGGGAAAGATGCGAGGAGGAATGTTTTTGATTCGCGGTCTAAGTGGCGATTTCAATTCCGCCGCCGCTAATTGACGCGCCTTTTGCTTACGACGATGCGATAGCAATGCGCGTACGTCGCTGCGGTAAACCGCGATCAATGCAAATGAAGTAGTTGAACGCAATTGAAGGAACGTGGTACGCGCGGTGACATTCTTCCGTTATCGCCACCACTCATCCGGCGTCGCAACGCTAATTGCTCGTTACGAACGCGAAATGCGCGCGTGCGCAAAGTCGGGATGTTCGATTTACTTCGCCGTAACCGTCATTGCGCCTTTTTTGCGCGCAAATATTCTCGCTATCAATATTCTCAGTGCGCACGTTATCATTACTTGCACGGACGTTGCACCGGATTTATCTCGCTGCTGAACTCTATCCTCCGGAATCGTGCGGCCGCTTTCACACAAACGCGGAGGGAAACCGTCTTCGTCAGCGGCCATATTTAGTAACAACCCCCAAATTCCAATCTCGCCGCTCTCGCGAGATACTTGACGCTGCCTTCACTTAAAACGCGCGTCAAGTATTGCGCAACATTGCAGAAAGAAATTTGCGCGCAGCGCAAGAAATATCGACAAATGTAATATATAATATATATATATATATATAGCAAATGAAAATGTAGATAAAATAATAAAGCCACCAACCAATTGTCGGGTCGATATCGAATATTTTTCTGTTTCCTTCTCCGAGGAGCCTCTGCGTTTTTGCTGAGACATCGCAGAACGATGCATCGGCAGGATCGGCATCGAATAGGTGCGATACGTCAGCGGACTTCGGCGTGCAAACACTTTCGAATGCCGGCAATCGGTGACGTAATCGGATAACGCCATGAATATTCATGAGAGCATGCGCTCTGGCGCTCGCGCGCATTTATTAGCATAACTCGTCCGCTTTATCCATTAGTCATTAGTCGGGGACTAAGTATGTAAGCATGCTACTGGCCGTTTAACTACGCTTATATATATATATAACTCGCGGTATTCAATTAATATGCCAGAGACGTTAAGGTATACGCCCGCGTGATCGAGCGCGGCGTGCGACGCGAGGCGCGGTGAAATGCGAAAGTACGTAAATTGTGAGAAGTGAGAAATGAGACGAGCACGAGAGAATCATTTTTGTAGGAACCATCCGTCCGGTCTAGTTCTAGAAAAGCACTCACTTAGCCGTGCAATATTCTCCGTGGAAGCCGAAGTATCGTATTCCGCGTTTCCTTTCTCCTTTGCGTGCTTCAAACGTGCCAAGTTCAAACGAGAAACTTACCCGACAAGATTTTCATTTTCAGCAGATGCTGAGAACGCCGGCGCGCGCCATTTGCACATTAACGTCCGATCAATCGCGATGTCGATGTTCCCGACGCGCAGCGAACGCGCAAAGCGAGAGAGATCATTTTTCCGTATCTACAACGTCGGAAATTGAATTTCACCGGAATTAACCGATTTAGCTGCCGCGCTCGCTCGCGTTTACTTTCCGTGCTAAAGTTCAGCAAGAGCTGAAACGACAGTACGTACTCGATCGAAAGCCGGCGAATCGAAGGCGTGAAAGATTCATCGAAACAGAGCATACCTCTCGTGTTTGAGCCACGCAGTAGAATACTCGATACGGGCTGCAAGGCCTCGCTGCTGATCTTTCGTGTCGTGTCAATGTCCGAGCGAAGATGGTTTCTCCGAAACACCGTTCGCTGCTGCTGCGATCTCGCCTCGCCTCGCCTCGCGACGCTCTTCGGCAAACGCTTCACTCGCGGCAATCGCGGATCTTCATTTATGCCGGCATGATTCGCTTCCAACGCAAAAACCTGATGATGACATGGCGAACAGATCAGATCGTCGTGTGTTACGCAGGCTGGGCAACAACTGAAAGCACGAATTTTATTATTCTACACGCGATTGGTCGAGTGTGCCGATGCGCATTGGTCGAGAGCTACCAAACGGTCCGAAATGAGCGATTTGTTGTTTCTCATGAAAATTACTCCACTTATGCGATGTTGTGTTGTACATCTTCGACGGATGAATTGAACGAATTGAAAGAAGTAAATGAACGTTCTCGTTATCGCGTAACGTCTTTCCGATCGCTCCGCTAGAGATCGTGATTACACAACGCCACAATCACGCGATATTCTATTCGGGATGAACGCTACATTCGCGGACACGATACGTGGCGAACGGAGAACGACCGGACGTACGAAATTCGCCGCTGTAACGTCGCCGAAAAATGAAGCGTTAACGCGATACAACGCGATCGCGTGATATTCTATTCGACGGCTCTTTATACTGAGGAGAAACTTACTTCTGACGATGAGCGAGCGAAGAAACCCGCGCGGACGGCGGCGTTGTCTATCATCGGCAATGGCCGTTACGTACGAATGGACGTCGGCAGGGTCGGCAACCCTCGGCAAGCCTCGAGATATCCGTAAACAAATGAGCGCGACAAGTGCAGATGAAGCGTACAAACAGTGTAGCACCTATGAGTCGCGCGCGCTGAATCGCGTACGCGGAAGGTCGGTTCTCGATTCGATTAGACACAGCCAATCAAATTGCTAGATCAGAGCTAGGTTAGATTCGGGTAATATTATTTGTCCAATCGTACTGCGGTCAATCGGTACGCACCCGTTCAGGAGTCTTCCGAAGAAGAACGCACCTTAGGACTCTGTTTACGTTGCTTGACCTTTACGCGTGATTAGTCTCGACCGCGTGTGGTCGTTCCGCTGAATGGGAGGCATCGGATGTCAATCGCGTCGGGTTTTTCGGTAAGTGAGGTAGTATGGCGAACGTTACTCGTGATGTCTCGGGGATCCCTGCGGTGGGTTCCCTGCGTGTAGAATTGTCGACCTCGTGCAAATCCGCGCTCTCGACGAGCGCGTTTCGTTCATCTCTCGTCAGAAGTAAGTCGCGAGTGCGGAATGCGGAACGTCGACGATCGGGCGATCGTCGTGTCGAGTTAACTTACATTACTGCGCGAGATTGATCTTACTTTTCGGCCAAAATGCGTGAATTCCGCCGCGAGCAGAGAGAGCACCGGGCGGCCACCGGTTCGTCACGTCGCATGTTTCGGTAAGTGAGGTTATACGGCGAACGGTGTTCCCGCGATCTTTAGGGTATCGCCGAATCGTGCGTGCACTTACGATTGTGATTACGTCGATTCTACGCGCAAATATTCCTTCCCGTGATGAATGGCGTGATTTATTCCGTCGGTTTTCGTCGAAAGCCCATACCAGTACCGTTGCAGCAACATTGATATTGATAATAATTAATATATATTATTAATATTGTGTTTGCAATGTCTGTAGTGTTAGACTGCAGCAACGAGCAATGTTACTGCAATTGTCTGTGTTATAGGAAGGGTAACGACAACCTTGAGAATCGAAAGTATCGATAGCAGTACCGCGGATTCGGAGTATATAGAGGGAAATGTTTATAGAACGGTTGCATCTATTTTTTGATTACAGTTGGTATCGTACATTCCTTGCGTTCAGAGTTGTTAACAGAGTTGTTACGATTCGGTCGTTCCGGTATCGGCCATTCACGGTAAACAATCACGGTCGCCGCCTCGCCCACGGCGCTTCGTTGTTGTCGACCTTCGTCAGAGGTGAGTCGCGTCGTGAGAAGTAAACACCGGAAGGAAAAGGTAAACATCGGGCGACCGCGGTGACGCGTTAATTGATACGTGTTACAATTGTCACGGGACTTTGTCGATGCTCGCGCGAGAGTTGATCCGCCGTTCCGCGTGTCCAAGCGGAACGATCTTATTGAGATATTCCGCTCGTCTAAAACGAGCTCGTAAAGTGCGCTGCGCGAACGCGTCAGGAATGCCGAAAGTGAAATATCGCACGATGATGATTACGCCGTGTTAATTAACGTGAGACCGCGATCGGTTTCGTGTTTCGTCGGTCGTCCGAGTCGGTCGTGCGAATCGTGTGAGCTTGTTGTGTATGTGTCAGTGAAACAAAGTTGGAACATTTCGGCGAAAGAAGGCGGGCGCGATGCAGCTGCAACGATCGGCTGCGACTGGGGTGAGTATATTCGATACATTTATCACGCTTGATAATTGATTCGTGTAACGGTATCATTGCTTGTCGCGACGTTGCAATAACGTGATGATTTTTTTACGGACGCTCTTTGTGCGTCGCATGCTCGATACATTTACATAACCTTCTCGTGACGGCTGATATATTCACGATAGGATGTTAAAAGTAGCCTAACCTATAACTTGACCTTGGTCCGAAAAAGCCTAGTCGGAAAAAGAGAAATGCTTTTGTCTTTCCCTGTGCATTATTGATAAGTATGTAATTATGTGAAATTGTTGTTGCAGGAACAGTTGCCCGAGGCAGCGACCGGTGAGTCAATTTATTCGGCATTTTATTATTTTGCGATGATTTGGTGTTGCTGCAAAATCGCGAACGAGTTTCTTGCCATTTCCGACACGTTCTCATTGTGAGTGCCATTTATTTATTCATATTATAATGTGACTGTTATATTTGTGGATTTTTTTAATTCTGGGTTTTGTTGCCGCGAGAACATTTTGAACATTTTGCCGAATGAAAACTGAACTCGTAAGAGCTTGAATGTTCAAGCGGCGTTTATACATCGCATTGATGTCTTCTTCTTTTCACACTTCGTAAGATCCTATATAGATCCGAATAGCAGATGGATAATGAAGGGGCAGAACGTGTCGAACAGGTACCATTAGCTCGCACCGCGGCTGCATAATTATGTAATTATAAAGTTGGGCCGAACGCAAAGTTTGATTAATAAGAAGACGAAACTGCGTTTATCGCGATATCGATATTGCCTCGCTCGTATCTCGCTGCACTTTGCGCTGCGGATCTCTACCATTAGAAGATCGTTTTGAGGTGCGTTTTCAAACGGGCTATTGGAATATACGCGATGCGACTTGTTTCGGAATAAAACGGATCTTGTCTTACATTTAGCTTCCCGCGGCCGGACATTTTCCCGCCTAATTGGCAACAAACTCCGTTGTAGTACATAACCTATTTTACTCGACTCGAATCGCGCGTGTCGTAAATCGCCCGCGCGAGCGGCTGTTCATAGATTGCGAATTATTAATGCGTCGTAAGTTGCGCGTCACATGCAAATTATCTTACAGATTTGTCGTCGAATTTTATGAAAATATTAATGTATCTTCATAAAACGCATCTCGTGTAGGGGACTGGAAACGTATAGAATGCGGGTGTCGGAGACGAGTCGAGACGAGTAGAGGAGAAAGAGAGCGCGATACGATACAGCAGAAGACTTTATAGAGATTTTTTGTTTTCATAGTCTCAGAGAGAGAACGCGCGACACTTCTCACTTCTGACCTCCGATCGCGAGCCGCGAGTGCTCGATGGAATCGCTGTTTTCGCGACGGCGCCGCGGCAAATCGCCTCGCGAGTTCAGCTTTTTGTCCGCGTTATCCGCGCCGGAGAGGGAGAGAAGTAATAGAGCCTCGAGAACGAGGCGTGGCCACGAGCACGACCCCATAGCGTTCCACGGTACCCCTTTAATTTGGCGTATAACGCGACTCGATAACGACTCGCAGCTCTCCCTCGCGGGAAGAACCGTTTCTGCGATGCGTCGTTTCCTCCGGGACCGGATGCGGGACGCGCGTTATATATTCGCGTCGCGTACCTTGACGCGCCGCTCTATCGAGATGCGCAACGCTAATGAATATCCAACGACTGCCCGAATGAACAGCGAGACCGTGACGGGGGAAGAGCAGGGAATCGAAGCGGCGATAATTTTCTTTTGAAACAAATCCTCCCTCTTTTCGGAGTAATTTTTCGTAATTCTCTCTCGCGACAACCTCCTTTTACGCGGAAAATTTTCAAAGTCGCCTCTCTTCGGCTCTGTCCGTGGTCGAAATAAATATTAACATATTCTTTTTTACTTGTCGACGACAAAGTTTGCGGTTGACGCTCGCGTCACGTTGACGCTGCTCTGTCGTGCGTCGGAAGAAATCAATTTCTCTCACACGTGATACACATATTTTGAGCTATAGACGCATTGCAATCCCTCCACCGTCTCTCTCGCGCCTTCGCGGTGATCGTCTCATTAAGTATCGACGAGTGCCGAAGGGTGAGCTCCTGGTCGCTAGGGTGCCGTTTGTTCATTGCAACCCCTCGTCATGTCCATTACCGCGCTTATTTTCGCGAAAATTGCCGTTATCTAGATGGCGGCCCCCGTCGGGAGAGCTTCAAGTTTCGATCGAGTGCCGCTTAATTGACACTAACCGGGTTACAGTGCCGTGATTCGAATTAATTTATTAACACCGCGAGATTGCGCGGCGGTTGCGCGAGGAAGACCTTGATCGGCAAAGGAACATTAACACAGCGTGATATCGAAATATGTGAGCGGCGATGCGGAAAATAGTTCGGCGCGCAGCACACGACATTTTCAACCCTTAGGCAGCCTTGAGAGCTGTCGAATCTATCGGTTAGGCTGATTTTGGAGCACGTGTTATCCACATGCCGCGCTATCCGTACCGTTATTCGCTCGTGCTCGCTGCTCCTTGTGTGCGGCGGCTCTCGTTACACGCTGCGATTGGCTATCTGTTATTTTTGAAAAGGATCATTTTCGGGGTCCGCGCGTGTACTTTGCACTCGGATAAGTGAACGCGCTCGTGGACGACGGGAAACGTGTAGCGGTAATCAGTTTTAGTCGTTGGTGGACCTAAATGTTTCATCAAAACCGTTTTCGCGACTACACTTCGATCCCTTCGTGTCCGTTGAAATTGATCGCGAGTTTGCGAGACCAACCATCGTTTTCCGTACCATCGTGTCGTGTGCCGCGTGAGTATTGGAAAATAAACCGGTGGATCGTGTCGAGTCGCAAGGCGACTCGACGATTGACCCGCGGATCGCGAATTTTCAAGATTTGGCGAATCAATTCGCCACGTAAAGTGATCAAACGGAAAAGGAGTAATTTAACATCTAATCGCGCGATCTAATGCGCACGGGGAAAAGTGTTCGCTTGGACGAAACGATTTTCCGACGGAATACGGCCGATACGACGAAAGTGTACCGATCGAAGTGATCAGAATTCAAGCTAAAGATTTCTGGTTAACTTGAATTCTGCTATATTTTCGACCGGTATTTCTCAATCGTTCGTATGTCACCGGAAATATTGCTTCATTCGGTCAAACCATTTTTCCCCGCGCGCGTTTATGCGCGCGCCCAATAATAATATAGCAACGGAAGACTGTTGAAGCGATTGTGTAGAGTCGCGGACCGCGACAGTTACTTAACTCCGCGCACCATCTGCATCCAACTCGTGCCCATTACGGTAATTAGGGTGTAATTGGGCATAAATTGTCCGGTGCCTTCGGGAAGAACGAGCCAGACGGAGAGAAGGCGGGATCAGTGTCGCGGGGGTGGATGGTGGAAAGAGAGAGAGAGAGAGAGAGAGAGAGAGAGAGAGAGAGAGAGAGAGAGAGAGAGAGAGAGAGAGAGAGAGAGAGAGAGGAAGTAAAAGAGAGCGGCGGAGGATATACGTGTGCTCCTCATGCGTGCGTGCGTGCGTGCGTGCGTGCGTCGCCGATGCCAATGCGTGCCGACGTGACACGCGCGTGCACGCGTGCGTAAACTTCTCCGCCCTTTTCTCTCTCCTTCTCTCCCTTGCTCTCTCCTCTCTTACTGTTTACCTACATGTTCTATATTTGTGCGCTGCTCAAGTGCACGCTTTGGTGTTACCAGCGTTGCAACGCCCTCCCTCTCTCTCTCTTTCTCTCTCTTTCTCTCTCTCTTTCTCTTTCTCCCTTTCTCTCTGTTCATTTTTTTTCTATAAAAAATAAATTTTAACATCGTGTACGCGTAGCAAGAGGCAGTTCGGGAAATGTTAAAAGTTTCCGAATAATTTCTAGCCATCGGCCACGTAATGATCTCTCCGACATCATTTTAATTCCGAAACCGTAAGTTTGTACCGTAAAAATCGATAAATGTTTTTTTATCTCGTTTCTTTTGTCGTGATACTGTTAACGCGTAAAGTTTTGAAGAGAGAATGAAATTTGGAAGGATATATAGTCCGGTGAAAGAAATACGACGAATAAACTCGAGCGTGTTTGAACGTGTCCTTTTTTTTATTTTACCTTCTTTTTCTTCCATTGCGCCCTTTTGCCATTTTCTCTCCGTAAAGCGTACAATTTCTTGGAAAATGTGCGTTCCGTCAGATGGAACGATTCAACAGGTGACACTTCACGGCATACCGTTGCGTCTCGATTATTCAAAGTCACGATGTTTCGTGATTTCTTGAAGTTTCGGCTGAAATTTAAACCATTTTCCCGGTTATTTCCATCATCGACGACACCCGAAAGGAATGACCGACGCCGTGCGGAAAAGGCCAAATCATCGCATAAACTTTTTACGAATGAACAATTAATGTAAAACGTAACCGATTTACATTAATTAATGATGCATGTTAGAATTAAGAAAAGTGCAGGAGGGTTCCAGCTCTCGTGACTTTCATTCAATTATGTATTATTATTACATTTGTATTCTTTACGTGTTTATAATTGTCGTTCTACTTGATATTAGTCGTATCAAGTTTTTTATTACCGTAATATGTAACGATTGTATGTGATTTAGAATATTATTCAAGCACTCACGGCGTATATATTAACCGTGATATTTCCGGAATAATAAAACATTTCAAAGCCGTGTAACACCGTATATTCCCTGTCGGTCCTCAAGGCGAGGGAGTTTAAACGAGCAAATAAATCTTGCCGCCCCCTTTCTGTTACGCGTTTTACGAGTTTCCGCTCGTTGTTGCTACGATAATGAGCGCTATTAATTTGAGTATCGCGTTATTAACGCTCGCTCGATGCTTCTCACGAGCTAACGACAAATTCCTCTTGATTCAAGTAGCAGTTTGTCAACGGTCCATCCGCCAGTTTTCGCAAGAGGAGGAACGCGTTTTCGCGTGTTATTTACAGCAAGTGCGAGTTTGCTCACACGGAGGCACTTCCGCTTTCGCGGCGATACAATTAGCTCGCGCGTTTACGACGACGCGCGGTTCGCGCCTCGTATCCGAGAAAATGCGTGGCCGTATCGGCCACTTGAGAACCTCGTCGTGTCCGCAAGCGACAGTGAGAAAGTAGCTCGAGACGTTTATTAGACAGAAAGCACTCGCTCGAAATTTACACGCCGTCGTGCCGCTCGGCAAGATTCGTCCGCAGCGAAAGTTTTATGGCGAGGCCCATAAAATGAGTTGCAGGTCAGATAATCGGACAGTAAACTCCTTTTTTTCTCCGCGTCGGACCTACCGCGCTTAGGCGCTTAGGTCGTGTGGGCCGCCCGGGACAGTTACGGAATTATCGTGAACGATGTGCAAATAAATCTATTAGGTAGGGACCCTCCTGCGCGAGATCCTTTGCCTGCTACCCTGGCCGTGTCGTTTGGAGATTTTCCCAACGACTACCGGCGGTGCCTAAGTCATTTTCTCTTTCTCATCCGATCGAATTTATAATATCCGATAAGGAAACTTCTCGTGTCATTAGAGCTTCTTGATATAATATTTGATTGAGTTATTGATATGTTTTGATATTCTGTATGTTGATGATGGTTGATTTTTCAGATAACTGAACTTATGTACTATATCATTTTTGCGATTTTATTCACAGAGCTGTTGTTTGTCTTTTGTGCTATTGCGCAAAAGTCGGGGGAGATTTGGGTGGGATGTGTTCATCAGATATTTAAGGAAGGAGAGATAAGTGCAAGGGCGAATAATCCGATTAGTCTCGTCCGTAGAACACAGATATATCTTTTTTCATGGGACAAGCCCATGGCAATTTATAATCGAGTAAACAAGCCACGTAATCTCCATAAAACTAAAGAATATTACCACTTATAATTCGCAAAATATTCTCACGCACACCGAAATGTTCGTCCGTGTCTGTTTTATCTGTCCGCCGAGTACATTCTCGCCGAGTACATGCAGGTCGGAAATTCCGTCTGAAAGGAACACGGTAAAGATATTTCTCATTTTCGAAAAACACAACAAGTGCATTGTGTTGTAACGGTCCGGCTACTGCAGGAATCTGACCAATTTTTTTTACCTGTTCGTCTCGTATTCTAGTTAGGAATTCGAGCGTCGGGGTAACGAGTCATTGTAACGCGCTTTGTCATTTTATGTCGTTAGTAAGTTTTAGACTTGCCGGGGATCCGTAAAAGAGGAAAAAGGGAAAGCGACGGTATATCGGTGGCGATATTGGTAATCGCTAGCACGAACGGCGTGGCACGTCGGGCAAATGAGCGAGCGAGAGAACCGGGGTGTGCGAGCGGGAAAGAGAGAACACGAGAGAGTAAGAGAGAGAGAGAGAGAGAGAGAGAGAGAGAAAGAGGAACGGGGAGAAAGAGAGACGGAGACACGGAGAGAGAGGGCTCTCTGTAGTTATGGGAGTCGCTATAGCGCGGAGTAAGCATTGTAAATCAATATCCCGACGGGTGCCGGCGCTTCGAACGCACCCCGTGTCCCAGCATGCCAATATATATATATATATATATCGGAACATACCCCTCCATCGCTGCCGGAATATAACGCTAAGCGGAGACACGAAGGGGGGAGAGAGAGAGAGAGAGAGAGAGAGAGAGAGAGGAGTGGTTAAAAAAAGGTGATTGCGTATTGTTTCCTTCTGAAGCATGAGTGACCTCGCGTTTTTACAGTCTCGTAATTCTCGTGTAGACGAACAATTAACGCTAGAATCGTGCACCTGTTTCTTTCTTTTCCTCGGATATCGGGAAGGGATGAATGTAGGTCGCGTGAACATTTTCTTACGTTTTCATCGCGGCTTTGCCGTCATTTTGGGCGGACAGGAAGAGACGGGTTAGATCATCGATGCACTTGTAACTCTCTGCAACGTAGAGAGACCGACGTCAAGTTATCGCACGCGCGAGACGGTCTGATTTTGTAAACTTTACTAAAATACACACGAGATATATACGACACACGCGAACACCGGGGGAGGGGGGGGGGATTCGGTCCAATGAACTCGCACGTTACGCTCTTCAAGGCTCGAGCTCGGTATTAATTCGGTATTCATTCAGCAAGAACACAGCGCGCGGAAGGTGTAATTGGCGAATTGTACGCCTCGGCTAAACGGATGGTTGAATCGCATCGTTACCGAATATAATAATCGCGTATCGGGTGTTTCGCAAAATTCACTCTCTCGCATCATTCCCCGTCATCGACTCTCATCGCGCCTCTCCTCGTCGGCCGGCGTCTCGTAATGACGAGTTATTAAATGCTCATAAATATAACGCGCCGGCCGAGCGACGTCTCGATTTACATGGCACGCCGCGCCCCTCCGCGTTGCAATTTCGCGCATTAACGGCGATACCATCGAATTTCCTAGCGGTCTTATCGCCCGTGATCTTCGCGAGGGTGCTCGCGCGAACTCTTCCTTTCTCCCGGTCTTCCTCTCGGCTCTCTCTCTCTCTCTCTCTTTCTCTCTCTCTCGCACGATGAGCGCGGCGCGATAAAAAGTTTTCTCCGAGGAACGCCGGCTTCGCTTCCGGGGCCAGGTGCGCGCCACGTGAAACCGCTTCTACGGGTCCTGCCGATCACGTCGCGATCATTACTCGTCCTGGGCACGGGTCAAAAATTCAGCACTTGGAGCCCTCGGTGCCTCGAGATGAGCACGACGTTGTTGCTGGCGTCTCGAGAGCAGGTGGAGCTATTTGGAGAACAGCCCACTCAAGGGCCCACCGTTTGATCTCTCTGTCTCTTTCCCTCGCTCTCTTTCTCCGTCTCTCGCTCGTCCGTCTCTCCTCTCCCCCTCGCTGCGCTCTTTCCCCTTTGTACCTTTTCATTCTGCCTTCATCTCTGTCCGCCTCTATTTCTCTCTGTCTGCCTCGTTCTCCTTCGCTCGGCTGGTTCCTTCGTGAGCAGCGGTGGTCCGCAAGCTCGGCGGCAACGTTGGGACCAGGCGACGAGGAAGGACCATCTGGTCCTATATATCCTCACGCCAGCTGCGATGATCCTGTCGATGGCTTTCAAAAATATACGGAGGTCGCGCTGGATTATCCGGAGGAAAAGCGTGGCGGTTCCCTGTAATTGTAAAGTCTGTCTTCTTCTCTCGGCCGAATCCCTTCGTTCCCCCGAAGCTTTCGTTTTCGTAGAACGCGCACGTAGAAACGTGATTTTTGGCTCGAGATTTGCGTTCGCTTCGTGTTACCTTAACACGCATATATTAACGTCGAGTTCATAATAACAGCACCGTAGGTGTTCTCCATCCTGTGTAATCAATCCACCACCCATTCAACGAGCACAACAATGAACGCAGCGTTAGCCTTACGAATCTAATTAGCCTATATTCTCGATCGGCATGCAATCTACGCGATCGCACCGGATCTCTCGCGGCTGATCTCCGGGATTTGTCCGCGGGCGCGACCTCGCCGTCCATTTTGAAAGGCACGCATCTTATCTGCCGGCTCGTGTCACGATCATCTCGCGTTCATACCACGCAGATAAGAGTAAGCAGCGCGGTCGCTCTCGCGTGTCCGTGTGTAGATGTGACTGGCGTTCGCTAGAAAACACGACGCGCTGCAGGCTTATCAGTAACCAAGGACGCGGCCTGTGATCGGCTACCGACGATCGACAAATATAAGTCCCTCCCGACGATAAGAGAGTCATTAGCAGCGCCTGCCTACCTTTGAACCCCCTTATCGATAGCGATGTAAGCTCTTTCGTTGCGCTCTTTCTCCGTTCCTCCGTATCTCCGTAAATCGTGCAACAATAAGTCGAGCTGCGTCGGGCGGGCGGACGTAATAAGCGGCACGTGTATACTGAGAGCGATTCAAGCTCGAAGTCGCCATCGCAGGTCGCGCACATTTCGGTAAGTTCAGAAAGAATCGTGTATCGGGAAAAAGTTGTAAGTTTGATAAAATTGAAGTAAAGATTTGGAAAGTAGCGATATATATATATATATATATAACTAAAAGAGGCAGTCTCTTATCGTCAATATCGAATTCTCTCTCTCTCTCTCTCTCTCTCTCTCTCTCTCTCTCTCTCTCTCTCTCTCTCTCTGTTTGCCCCGACTATCTTCTCAGCGTCCTGATATTTCAAGTCGTCTCGTGTTATCTCACAATTTCGAATTATATCCTCAAATGGACGCGTAGATAGGTTTAATAGGCACTGAAACACGGCGACGAGCCGTGTACTTTTCCGGCTTCGTCCGCTTGGTTTTATTCTAACGTGATGACTCGTGATGGGCGTTGGTGATGACGATGAATACGTTATCGCGATACGTCTTAGAGAGAGAAGGAGCGAGAGAGAGAGAGAGAGAGAGAGAGAGAGAGAGAGAGAGAGAGAGAGAGAGAGAGAGAGAGAGAGAGAGAGAGAGAACCGTGTGATCTGCTAATGATTATCGCGCTCTAGCTGCGACCCTCGTTCCCCTTTTTCTGTGTCACTGTCGTCCATCGTGTCTCGCTTGCCACAGACTCCGTTTGCCGGATTAATCAACCTCGAGCTAAAGGCTCGAGTGAGAAGAAACCCGGAGCACGGCGATCGCTGCTTCGTGCCGTTGATGAGAGAGACAGAGAGAGAGAGAGAGAGAGAGAGAGAGAGAGAGAGAGAGAGAGAGAGAGAGAGAGAGATGGCCGACGACTACACGTTGAGGAGGCGACGACGAAAAAGGAGAGAGCTAGAAGCGAAAGAGAAGGAGAGAAAGAGAGAGAGAGAGAGAGAGAGAGAGAGAGAGAGACTCGCTTCAAGGCGATTTGCTATTTTAACTAGCACGACGTCTGCGTGGAGTCTAGATTATTTGATCGGAATTCCAGAGCTTAGAAGGCGCTGGAAATCCATCTGGAACCATCGCAGCCGGCGAAATATAACTATCAATTAAATCGAGAATTCTGCTTGAATACGCTTTATTAAAAAAAAAAGAAAAAAGCGAACGAGAAATCAGTGATCGCGTGAGTGCACTCACACTTTGTGTGAAAAGGAAAATTTGTTATTTGAGATTTGTTATCGACGATCAATGGGAATGTAGCAGAATAGTCGTCTAGTGAAAGGACGTTGAAATTAAGGGGAGAGAGAAAGAGAATAAGAATAATAGCCGTGCATCGCAGCGCGGGTTGCTCTTCAAAGGGTCAGCGCGATCTGTCGATACGGTGATTATTATTGTCGTAGAGCCGACGGTTGTTTTCGTGCAAAACTCGCGCGATGAATTTTGACGAGGTCTCCATCGTTTCCCTCGACCTGTACACGCGCTTTCCCACCGCGATAAAATACACCGAGATTTTCGCGCGAGCGGCACCTGCCGAGTTTTTAATTTGTACAGAGCGCGGCCGTCGATATACACGCGGGCGCCGAGCAAGTTGTCGAAAAAAAATCAATTAGTTTCCACATGGCGCCGGACAACGTATTACACCGCGTGGAACGGCGTGCGAATGTACGATAAACGCGAATTGGAACGACTGTTATGAAGTATAAATCGCCGGGGGCATACGCAGGCAACAACAATTTCGTTACTTTCATCGGCTTTTTCCCGATGCTCCTGTGCGCGCGCGCGCGCGCGCGCGCGGACTGTCTCTCTCACTCTCGATTCTTTCGCCGTATCAGTCGTCAAATTCCCCAAATCGATCTCTCGTCGAGCCCACGTCGAGCTCTCATCGCGCTCTATTGTCTCGGTGAAATTGAACGACGCGGGAAGAATCGCAGGTAACGAACGAACGAACGAACGAACGAACGAGCGAAAGACACTCACTCTCCCGCTGTATCCCGCCAATGAGAAAGACGTCGGCAGAACTTTTCAATCTGCGTAGAACGAACCTTCCGCGAAGGTCAAATCCACCACCTGTTGCGTTGCACGATCGAGCAAAAGTCACGCATGAAAGGAGAATTAAGTCTTTCCCGCTGTGAATTCATAAGATTACGCCGCGCTGTCCCTGCGCCAGGGCGCGAGTCTTTCGTATATTTTGTACGTGCGCGCGCATATTCGTTCGATTTTGTAAGAAACAGTAAATCGTCTCGCGATTCCTGTTGTTGTTTCAACGTTTGCGCTCGGTTATCCCAACTACAAATATCGGCAATCCCCGCGCGATCCCCACGCGAATAATTGACGCAACAAACGTCAATTTTGTCTTCCGAGCATTCCGGCGGCCGGGAGGGGCCGGATTTGTGCGAGTATATCGCTCGGGGCCGAAGATGATCTCTCCGATAACGGGGGATGTGGATTCGGAAAGGGCGCGTTTTCTCGAGAGCGGCGAGAGCGGCCGCAGCGAGCGGTTCGACTGCGTGCGTGCCAGGATTAGCCGCGTAGACGTAACTTTCCAGGAAACTATTACGACAGAGAGAGCCGGGGTACCGTAGCCTAAATTGCTGCGTTCGTGGCTCCAGAGGCGATCGATCGTATCTATAGCGTGGTACGCCGCCGCGGCCTTGCTCGGGTGTATTACACTCACACGCGTCCAAGAGGGAACGAGAGAGGCCGGCGCGAAAACGGAGAACGCGAGATAGTCGACGGCACGTGCCTTTTCTCACAGCAATAATATCGCGCTTGAAAGATTTCGGCCGCTCCTGAGCGCCGCGCGCGCGCTCATTCAAACATCTCGCGTTACCGAATTATGAATTACCGAATCGTTGATTATCGAGCGTGTCATATTATCGACGTGCTAGCAGGCGCAATTGCCGTAGCGCAATTTGATGAGAGAGAGAGGAAGCTTTCAGGTATTCTTTAAACTAACTAAACATTAAATCGCACAACAATTAGTAGACGAACCAAAGTCCGACAACAGAAAATGTAGTCGAAACGTCTCTCGAAGAGACGCTCGTCCCCATCTCGCCTTGAGAAGCACGGACGAAAAATACATAATTAAATAAATTAATCTCGAAATTAATTCGAGGGCTTCTCTCCTTGCGATCCGATAATTGGATGGAAAATGGGCGAGGGGGCATGTAGCTAAGAGACGACACGGCGGCGATTTAATTTTTAGATGGCCTCTCGTCGTCTCGCCCCTCGCAAACCCACGCTTCGTGTTTCATCTCGCAGCGAATGCATTAATCAAAGATATCCATCCCCCTCCTCCTTTCCAAGATGACGATTTCGAGCTCGCGCGTACGACCTGTACGAGCGAACTCTTTTTTCCCGGCGACTTCCGATCGCGTATTCGTCGTCCCTCGTGCTCTTCCGATCGTGCGTCGCCGCGCAAAGTCGCTCGCGTTAACGCTCCCGCGCGAACATACGTTCGCAGAATGTGTTTATCTAAAACACCGTGATCGTAAAGCCGAGCGCAACCGGCCATTAGCAGCCGATAAATCGCGAGCGGGAGAGAAGAAGCGCGCGTAACGTTGATTAAGATTTCCTCGGCGAATAAATCTGACGATCGGGCACTTCGCACCTGTCGCGCCGCGGCGATCGATGCACATCGCCGCTCGAACCTCGCAAGATCGGCTGATTCGGCCCACACGGTTGCGATGATAAAAGAGACTCTCTCTTTCTTTCTCTTTTCCTCTCCTTCCCTTTCTCCCGCGCGCGCGCGCGCTCGGTAATAGCAAAGAAAATACACGACGTACGGCCGCGGCGGCGAGAGTGGAGCGGATAACGCGTAACCCTTAATTTCCACGAGGCGGTGCGCACGCTTATTAACGAAACCACTGTCTCGCCGGGCCGCGGAACGACCAAGTGAGAGAGCGAGCGAGGGTGAGAGAGAGAAAGAGAGAGAGAGAGAGAGAGAGAGAAGCGGTTTGCCTGGTGCTTTTTTGTCCGATAAATACCGCCGTTGCGCATCGGAAATATCCGCCGCGGGAGACACGGCCTTTAGCATCTGCTTTATGATCGCGTCAATCCCATTACTATGTTTTATTGGGTACAAATACACGGGGTCGAGCGGCGGAGCTCTCGTCGGCCGGAGCTTATTTTATTCACCGAGGTCCTCGGCAGGGCAGGTACCTCACCGGCCGCCTCGGAAAACGGGTTATTCGCTCATCAATTATTATCCGCGGAATAATTGGAGCCCCGCGCGTTGTGTCCTGTCGCGTCGCGTCGCGTCGTCGCGCTGGAAATGCCACGCGAGAATAAACATCGCGCGCGCGACACTTGGGAGATATTTTCGTCCGCCGATCGCTCGGCGATACAGCTCGCGAACCGGATAACTCCGGATCCTAGACGGGTCCTCTCTACTACGTCCACCAAAAGAGTGTATCAATCGTCGCGGCGCGGTCGCGTATCGTCCAGTTGTTTCTGTTGGAGCCGGCGATTTCTCGCTCGGCGACGCGACGTGGCGAGCGCGTAGACAAGAGGCCGTTGTCTTGCGCAATCCTCGAAATTGGTACGGCGCTACAAAAAAAAAACCGGTGATCCTAGCGATTGTAATTCCACCCTGCTCTCTGAACGTGATCGCGCGCGCGCGCTTCAGTCGACTCCACTCGAAATTCGCTCTATAATTTGGCTATTTCGGCCCATTATGCGCGATATATATCCAGCGAGCCCGTTCTGCGCCATTCTCTCCCTCCGGGGACCGTTTTCCCTCTGCCCCCTCCTTCTTTTTTCACGAACACAATAAGCGGACGAACCAGCAGCAGCTGCCTCCGGTGACACGCGCCAATGACGCGCGCGCGGTCGCAGCTTGTACGCAGACGGGCTTTTCCGTGTGCTATGTTCCTGCTCGCTCGCTCGCTTTCGACCTCTTCAATCCATCCCGGTTAGACGCTCATCCAAGTATCACAAGTATACACACGCGCACGCGATGTGCCAGCTACGGGTCGCGAGTCTCGCTATTGGAACCGCGGCGTGAAGGCACGTGTGTAGGCCAAATCGGGACCCGTAATCCGGGCCCGGATCGTGCAGGATCTTCGCGGAGTCTCTGCGAACCGTCCAAGTTTATAACTCTTCCTCCCTGAATTTCAGGGAATAGCGCGGAGATCGAACGGGAGACGAGGATCGCGCGAGAACGAGCAAGTTTGTTTGGAAACGAAATTACAGCCGGTACGGCGGCACGTGCGACGATTTTTCCCGCTCCTCTGAGAGGGAAAAATCGCGAAATCTCCCCATTTGCGACTTGGAGGCCGTTTCTCGGTAGCGCACGGCTACCACGAATTTGTATTTGGTGCGGGGCGGAGAGAGAGAGAGAGAGAGAGAGACGGAGGAAATATAATGATGTGTCAATTTGGTCACGGTCGCAGCTGTTGACGACGATTTTCCTATGTATTTCCCGAGAGAAGCGTGTCACGTTTCCCTCGTGTGGCACGGGCCGAGAATTTACTTACGGGATCTTCAGGTAGTCACACGCACACACACACACGTGCAACAAGAGGCCGATGTTGAGCCGCGCATCGGCACGGGCTCAAAGTTACAATGGCGAGGCATCGCAAGGGTAAAGGGATGGATGTACCCATAGAGGAGGGTTGTGTAGAGGCAAGGGAAGTTAGCCGAATGAATCGAGGTTGAATGAAACCTGCGTGCCGTGCAAATCCGCTCGTGGATCTTGACAGACGTTAAAAATTATGCGCCACCAACAATTTCTCCGCGCGCGAGAAACTTGCAGACCCCTTGGAGAAGGTTAACGACGATTCTTACCTGGGAAGAAGTCTTTAGAAAAGCGACGTCTCGCGCATGATAAATTCGTGATATCCGATGCTCCTCTCGGTCGATTTCGATGATCAAGTCTCGCGACAATATTCCGAGTTCATGAACAATCTGGGTCACGGCGAAAAGCGTGTAACAGTGACAGTGACAGTGACAGTTTTTCAAGTGACGCAGAACCTCATGTCATGTGTGAAAGTCGACAGAAAAATGTCTCATTAAACACGAGGCACTTCCTCCTGGACACGCTTGTTTCGTTCGTTTCAACATCGGAGATACGATCGGGCATCGAGTATGCGAAATTCACGCTCTCGGCGCGCTTATTATTCACGATTGCGCGCCGCGACAGACCAGACGGAGCGCTTTAGTGATTTTTATTGCTCCTTTTTCTCTTTTCTTTTCTTTCCTTTTTTTTTTTTTTTTTTTTTCACGCGACGGCTACTAGTCGCCGTTCCTTGCGCTACCAGTCGGGCGACATTATGTCGGCTAGATGTGCCCGGGGATAGGATTACTCAGCGACACCGGAGACTCGTGAAAACCGAGCATAAGGCCTTTAAGTCCTCGCCTCGCCTCGCGAGGGACCGTGACGATTGCGCTCAACGTCGCGTCGCGTCGCGTCGCATCGCGTCGCATCGCGTCGCATCGCGCTGCTCTCCGCGCGACGCTCCAGCGCAATAAAATGACCGACTCTTGAATGTTATCTCCTTCTCTTGCCTCTTTGTTCATACGTTGCGTTGGGTTAGCCACTCGGCGGCGTTTCCCGTACTCGCGGTTTAACTACTTCCTCGAATATGACAGTGCTCGTTGCTTTTTATCGCGTCTTTGATCTTCGCGTTTCTCTCTGGCCGAGCGCGCGCGCGCGCGCGCGCGAGCGGCATACTTACCTCCGGCTTGGTTACGCGAAATATATATCTGTGTGGACATATCAATGGCGGTATGTAACGCGTCAGTTTCACACGTCTGCATTATTTATGAGCGATATTTAATCGCGCCGTGCCGAGGCGCGATAGAGCGCGAAGATAAAATTCTCTCGCGAGCGTGTGCAAATATCACACCGCGTCACAGGTCTCTTTCGTCGTTCTCGCGATTTTTCGCTCTCTCTCTCTCTCTCTCTCTCTCCCCCCCTCTCCCTCCCTCTGAAATGCCACAGAATCGACAATTACGCCGCTCTGGCATTTCAGCATGCGTCCGCTGCTGAGATTTTTCCACCGCGATCCCCATAAATTATCTGCCACCCTCCGGACAGGGGGAAATTGTATCATGTAGCGGATAATTGTTACGAGCGTGTGCACGGCAAAAAATATCGGTGATCGGCTGCCAAAGAATTTACGACGGGCTCTCTCGTATCGTCTGAAACGTACTCGAAACGTGCGTGACCTCGCTTACGTACTCGTGTGGACCCCACTTAACCAATCGCCCGGCAATTCCCTCTCCTCTTCTCTCCTCTCTCTCTCTCTCGTCGCGTCTTTCTCCGTTCTTCAGCCCCTCCCATACCTCGTCTGTTCTTTCTCTCTCGCTCTAGCGCGACGGTACTCTCATTCATTTGCCGTCCCTGTCGATCTTTGTCTCCTCTCCGCGCTCTCTTTCTTCCCCTCTCCTTCCCTCTCTCTCTCTCTCTCTCTCTCCCTATGGCCGTCCTTCTCCGCCACTGCCGCTTCGCCCTCCCGCATTCCGTGGCGCGAGCATTGCGAGGAGCCGTCTATTTAGTAAGATGTAAATCAGCACGAGTCGTCTCTTTGACTAACGATAGCGACTTGGAGGGCACCCTTTGTGAGCGTCGCGTTCCACAAAGTCGATCCAGTTGCTTCTACCGCTTATTTTTCCCTCGAGCATGCGGGTTCTCGGTGTATTAGAGCGCGCGTGTATTAGGTGCGGCGCGTACATTCACGCGAACGTGTAACGAAAGAACCGCGAGGGAGACACGAGGCGGTTTTTTAAGTGTCGCGGATATGTTTCACCGAACCTTTGGAACGATACATAATTATCGCGATAACAATAGATCGTTATTGCTCGCGAGCCGATTCTCTTCCGAAACGTCTCGAACAGAGCACTGATCAACATCCGTAACGGCTGGAAAGAATAGCTCGATAAACCGGGCAAAAATGGCTTTAGGACCGTATTATCGTGCCTTCCTGTCGGTGAAAGAGTCAATATTGCTCCCAGCAGCATCGAGATGGGCTAAAATCATCCGTCAGTGATCCGTTAATATCTCGAGGTGAAGTATTATTAAGGGATAAGGCCCCTTTCCGCGGAACACGAGTCGTTACACCTCGCGTAGGTGTATATATCGTCACACCCTACTGCTCCCCAAAACACCAGTCATGCGGCTCGCCGGAAGGAGAGAAAGCCTCGATCCCCTCATCCTCATCGCTCATCAGGGGTTGGGAACCACCCTCGCCCCTTCGCCGAGCGAATCCGACGAATGCGTGATCGTGACCGCAAACAGACCGCGCGTTGCGTCTCTCGGTCGCCCCACGAGCCTTGCACATTGTGCTATATTTCTCTTCGTCCTCGAACTCGCGGCGCACACCTTGACAGGGCAGAGTTTACGTGGAATTCCGCGAGTAACTCGCCCCCGACGCGACGTCAGGGAGAACCACGAGCTCTTGAGAGTGAAGTCTTTACTCTCGTGTCTTTACGCGTCGCGTTGCAGTGGATTGCAGCTAATTGCAGCATCCCGATGAGGAATTCCTCGGCGTTTGAGCTTATTACACGCAAACGCGCAACATCAACGTCACCTCTAAGGTTCGGTCGATGTTGCTGTTCGTGTGAACGCCTCCTCGCGCTCGCTCGAAATATAAGGGATACGCGTTGGTCGGCGGCGCGTTTCGAGGCGCGTCTGAGCGATCTGAAAGCGACAAGTCGATATTGTGACGCAACACGCGCGGCATTATCGCGCAGGCTCATATATATATCGCTCATTTCCGATAAATATTCTCATCGAGCCCGGGGGGCGGGGGGGGGTCAAATATTTCGTCGCGCGCACGACTCGCTGCGACAAACTGCTGCGCGCTCGTGCGGCCGCTCGAACATCTCAATCCCCTTTTTAGCCGCGCGAGTTTACTCGCGCTTTCCACTTCTTTTTTCTTCTCCACCGTCCGCATCCACGGGATGCTGCAATGTCATTTCGTGCGGCAGCCGGTAATCTCCGTCGGACCAGTTTTTCTTCCGTGGAAAAAAGGTACTCCTTCCCTCTTTCACCGAGTGCTTCTATCGCGAACGCCGCTGGCAACCGCTAATTAGACACACGCCTGTCCATTGTGGCGATGAGAATGGCGCGATGACGCGGCGATCTTCTGCCGCGATGAGGAGAAGGAACCGAGGAGCGAAGGGTCTGAGAGAAAGAGAGAGAGAGAGAGAGAGAGAGAGAGAGAGAGAGAGAGAGAGAGAAGGAGGTAGTATGTGGTCTTTAAAGGGCGACGACAGAGTCCGACAAACTCTCCATGCAGCTTTCGACCTGCTTTGAATCGAAATTGGCGATCGTCGCGATCGCGTTGTCGCAGAAAAGATCGAATAATTTCGACAATTCTGCGAATTTAATATCTCACATGTCGGTTTTGAAGCATACATACGCATTGAGGGGTTGTGATACAAAAGTCCAAATAATCTTTGCTCTTATATTATTTATATTTCCTCGTATATAATCATTAAATCGGAAAATACTTATCAGGGCGCCGCTGGAAATGAGTGGATTTCAACTGGATATCAATCTCGCTGGGAGAGCCAGCGAGAGGATCGCGGGGCGTACAAGGTGCCCGACGCGACAATGTACGACTCGTGTGCGTGTAGATGAGGTTAGGTATAGATGAGGTGAAACTGAACGCGCGAAAGTCTTGTGTGCCATTTTGCAAAGAGGCCACGCAAAATTTGGAGTCACTCACGTACTCGTGGATGCGAAGTCGAACCGAACAGGAAAAAGTTAGTTACCTCGCACTTTTGCCCGCTGCCGACTGGCGGAGTCGCGAGAGTCTTGAGGCTTGAGGCGTCATCATTCTCAACAGCCTTCTTCTCAAATTGACAGCCGAAATCTCGCGCGCGCGCGGCCGTTTTCCCGCTCGTCCTCGCACATCCGCTGTACATGCGTGTCAAGAGCGGCTCCGCGTTGGCCGCGCGACGCGCGAGACTCCATTTTGACGGCGGCGTCGCGATGCGCGTCTCCCCGGCAGAGAGTCACTGGCACTAACGAGCCGCGGATAACTGAAGATTGTCGGTCATCGATGCGGCCCATAATTAGATGCTATCTGCAGCGGCCGGGCTCCGGCCATCTCGAGATCGGCGCATCTTGATCCGTTGCTTACGACGATAATTGGCCTCGTTTACAATTGCCATAATAGCCGTGCTCCCTCGCGTCTTCCCTCGGACGTCGTCCTTTCGCGTTCCAGCGCTTAGCCGCGTCGCGCCGCGATACGACGCGACGCGACGCGACGCGACGTGACGGACGAGGAAGAAGGAAGTGCAATCAGCGATTGTGATGCTCGATGGCGCGTGACGAAATGACGTCATAATCCTGGTCGCGACTATGCGACTATGCAACCCATAGTCGTGCGCGTTCAGTGCCAGATGGCATAACGGTGCGCCGTTCCCGTTTACCCGTTCTCGTACCTTGCGATTCTCCTCGCGCGTGGCCTTGTCCCTGAGGAGGATCGATTAACGTCGCGGAGCGAGAGATCGCCCTCGCGGATTCGTCTCGCGAATTTCTCGCGCGAGGACACGCGGCATTGAGGTGTGCTTTATGAGCTCGGGGCAACAGGTGCCTCAATCAATCGCAGTTTCTAATAAACCTGACTAGGGCAAAGGCGTGCACAGTGGCCGGCCGACACGGATTCGATCGAATATTAAGGTGGCACGTGGATCAAAAACGAATTGATAAATATCCATGCGTGTCTTGGGATTTGCTCAGAAATGCTCGCGACAGTTCCGACAACTGGCCAGAATGCAGCTGCTACCGAAACGTTGCAAATTACGAATTACGCGGTGTCTAAGTAAGGCACTAGTCCCTGACAAGGACACGCCGTCAGGCAAGGACAGACACGGCACTGGACGAAATCTCCAGGCTTGGCGGGGCGCGATAATTTCACCAGCCGAAATTCTCGAATCACGTTCGCGCGCGCGCGCGATTTCTTAAATTCACTTCCCGGCGGGTCGGAGGATGTAGTATTATGCCACGCGTTTCCACTTATTTCGGCTGAGCGTATCGAAGAAAAGTCGCGAAGGACTCTTCTCGTTACACGTTGTGTCGCACAGACGCGCATTCGCTGAGCTTTATTCGCAATATGACGCGCCAAGGCAACGCGAGCAGGCAATAATGACAAAGCGACAAAACCGATGCGCGCCGCTCTCTGACGAACAATATTGATGGGCCGGTAAATCGATAGCATTAGTTAAAACGAGTAGCGAGTACAAAGGGATGTGCTGTTCTCTTTGGGAGGAATTTCTCTGGAGGACAATATGGTCGGCGTCGACCATGTCGATTGTCCTGCGATTTCTCGTCTTATCTCGCGAAAATACAATTCAAGTACCAAGCACGCCGGGACGCGTGCTCGACTCTGGCTTTCCTTATTACTTCGGTCTTTAAATATTTGTATTTAAAGGCCGAAACATTGGAAATGTTCGAAGCACTCGAAGAGAGAGCAACTCTCTGGACATTCCTATTAATTTGGTCTTCAAGTACGAATATTTAAACCTTCAGCATAGAATTTCTGTGGTCAATATACGTATACATGTCACATCTCATATCGCGAGTTTAAACATCCGTTTAAATTTAAAACCCAAACAACAAGAATTAGACACGCGTCCCGGTAAAATGGCACTTTTACCTCTCGACTCGCCGAGCGTTTTCCTCGCGAATCTGGAAATAAAACTGTTCCCGCGTTCCTCGTCACCGCTAATTTCCCCGAATGCTCCTCGGGCGATTTAGGATTCCTCCCTGTTAGTCGCGGTAGTAGTCATGGACACGCGAAACGCAGGCAGACAAGCAGACAGACAGACAGACCATTACTGCCTCTCGAATGTCGCCCGCGATATTTTCCTCGCGCCCAAAAGTGGGAGAGGCTCGCAGGGTCGCCTTCTTTGGCATGCGGCTATCGCGTCGCGTGTTTCTTCCTTCTTCCTTATCGGAGTCGAGCGAGCAGGAACGCGAGCAGCGATGAAAACGGTAGCGGTAGGCGGTAGCACGCGCGCGCGCGAACGGCCGAGGCTTCGGCTCGTATCTAAAAGGACGAGGATCAAGGACAAGGAACGGGAGAGCATTTAGCTAAGCATGCGACTAGTTTTTGTCGCCTAACTGCGAAAGGTAGGAGGAGAGGAAGGATAGAGAGAGAGAGAGAGAGAGAGACGCGGAGAAATGGAGAAAAGAAGAAGGAGAGGGCGGGAGGGAGAAATGGAGAGAAAGAGACACACTTTGCCGCCAGGTGGCAAGTGCGCTCTCGGAACCTGCGCCGTACGTGCTGAAGATCTTTCCGCGATACGAACTTAACGAGGTCGCGGGAATATCGGATTTCCAGCGCGCGCCCGCGCCCGCGCCGCGCGGCCATTGGACCTACGTTCACGTGGCCCCTTTAAAGCGCTTTCGGATCTGCTTAGGGGGGACATTGATCACCATTGACGACGGTAACTAACTCTCCATAAATATATGCTCGCTGCGCGAGAACGGCCGAACGAACGAGCGTGCGTGCGTGCGTCCGTCCGTCCGTCCCTCTGTCATCATCGGTCGACCGTTGCTGCGCATCTCTGCCTGTGTAACTGCAGATTTTTCGCTGAACGGCGACGGGCACGGGGGATGTGTCCGGAGCCCGAAGTGGCGCAGGACGATGTCCTTATCGTGCGGAATGGTGTCGCTGGTGCTTCCGCATCGCGAAGGAGACGCTATGAATCGCACGTTATTAGCCCGCAGCCAGCGGCCACGTGAATTAATGTTGCTGATAACGAAATCGGTACGGGCCTCTCGCGTTGGGGCCTCGAGCGTTCCCCCCTCCCCCCCCGCCCCTCCTCCCGCATTCCACGGCCGGAGGATGCATTCTCCAGTCGGAGCTCAAACGATGCAACCGCTCGAGAAAGCGAGGAATGTCGATCGCGGGCGTCCCCACCTGCGATCCCTCGCGCTTAGATCCCCGGTCCGTTCGCGCGTAACCGCGCGCCACCGCGGAGAGTCTTACGATTTATAAATAGCCGAATAGTCTCAGGGTTTGGCCGGCGGGGGCGAGGGGGAGGAGGGAGCGAAAATCCGCTTCGCCGGGGGCGCCGCCGCGCCGGGGTGCCGGCGAGCGCGCGACGGAATAAATCGCCTCGATTGTTCATAGCGGAGTAAATGCGACGCCGCGAAGTGTAGGAAATAGGCCGGGCGTTTTCCGAAATAACGGCCGGCGCGCTGAATCTCGAAATTACGGCCTTGGTCGTAAATTGGCCGCGCGCGACGCGACGCGACGCGACGCGACACGACACGACGCGGCTCTCGCCGTCACAATTTCGCGCGGACGTTAATCGTCGTTGTGTATACCGCGTTTGAAATATCGTCGGCGACTTAACGAGGCCGAGGATGTGTGTCGGGTGTTCCGGTGACCGGCTGCGAGATCTCGCTGCGCTAGCCGATCGTATTTTCATTCACCGCTCGCGTCGCGTCACGTCGCGTCGAGGTACATTGTAAATTATACCGTCGCCGGGGCGCCGGTGTGATCTGCTTTGGGGAGATTGTCACGCTTCGATGCGATCCAATGTTTTCGGACAGGTCCTGCAAAAATCGCTCTCCGCCTCGTCAACACTGCGGCTGGTCGCCGCAGCGAACGCGGACTCGCGAGAGATCCCTGATTCTCCGCGGAAAAAATGGGGCAGACAATTTGACGTGCTGCTTCCTCCTCTCTTTCTCTCTCTCTCTCTTTCTCTCTCTCTCTCTCTCTCTCTCTCTCTCTCTTTCTCGCTCTCTTTCACATGCGCGCGCGCGACCGGACTTATTGATTTTCCTCGTGCAGCTCGCTGCGGTCCGTGGAAGATGGCGCGTTCTACGAGATGCGAGGATTTCGAGGCAAATGCGAGATATGATTATCGAGTTGCAACTAGAGATCGGTTCAGCCGGTTCTTCCCGCGCCCGTCAGGCAATTTTGACGACACTTGTTACGTGTCTACTCCGCTCCTCCCCCTTCTAAATCTGACGTAGACGCTTATCGGGCAAGAATAAGGCGTTTGGCAGATTTGAAAAATTTCGGAGCGTCATATGTAACAGTAATACGGTGTAATGCGCGCGATTCAACGCATGGCTTGGCCGAAGGTAGTAGCGGCTTAGGCGTGTCGTAAATCGCAGTTGGTTAAAAGCGAGACACTGTTGCAAAATCGCGTTGATGCTATTTCGTACTCTGACAGCGGCGATGCAATTGAACACGGGATGACGGGGTGATTCTGTTTTCCTTGATCCCTGCTCGACATTGTCGGCAAAATTATTTTGACTGTAATTTTGGTTCACGCGTCGCGCTCACTTCAGAGCTCATTAGTTGTCCATGGTGGTGGTCATGGCTACGTGTTGCGCCGAAAAGCAAAGAGAACACGAAGGACAGGGGGATGTGGATCGATGCTTCTGGCATCTGACTGTGCGAGAACGGCCACCGGCCGGCTTCGGCTCTGTCTTATTCTTCTCTCTCGGCTCGTTATTCCGGTCAGGGACCACCTCCTGGCGCGGTGGCGGCCGATTATTGTAGGACAAGTAGTCGACGATTTTTCTTGCCTCAAAGGGCCGTGTGTTGTACCTTGAAACGCAATACTAGGAATGCGATCCTCCCACAATTGCTGCTGCTCCACTCGTTTCACTTGACGTTTCATATTCATAGCGCTTTAATGCTACCCTACGCTACGGTTAATTGGAAGAGCCGAGCCGTTGCAGTCGAGGAGAGTAACAATCGACGATTGTTCGAGAATTTTTTCCCGCTACGCGACGCGTACGCGTACGCGTTTATCTAGCGCTCGCCAATTTCCCTGCCGCCCCTCCGTCGCCTTCTGTTATCCCGCCTGCTACCCTAAGTTTGTCCAAATATTTCTCCACATCCTCACTCGCGTGCGCGCGCGCGCGCGCGTATCGCAGTCACTCGGCAAACGAAACGTCTCCTCGGCGCGGAAGTCGAGATACACTCTCGCTCGCGCGGCGGAATGTCAAGGGTGACGAAGGATAATAAGTACTCGTAACTCCGTAACTCGGAGGATATTAAGTATTACGGCTGTTAGGAAGATCCTAACGTTAAGCTTCGCCTCTGCCTTGTTGCGCTCGTTGAATTAACGCGCGGGCCAGCACAAAGTGGTCGTTATCCGCGGCCGGAATCGCTACCGCCGGCATTCCCGATGAGCTTTTTCCTCACACGCTGCAATTACGCGTGTCGGGGAGGACATTATAATAGCGACAGGCCTCGTGTGTTTCCACGGCGCCTTTGTGGCCCCCGTCCTCCGGGGGCATCTCTCCTCGCTCTCCTCCTCGCCTCCAGCCTCTCCTCTCTCCTCTCACTCTGGTTGTTCGCGCGGCTCTCGCCGGCTCTCCTCTCGGTTTGCCTCTCGCACAGCTCCGCTTTTCACTGCGTTCGCGTCGGCCGGCCACCGCCGACGAACGATCGCCACAGATTTATGACCCTCCGCTATCTGCGACCCTTCCGATGACACATCCTTCTGCTACTCAGCCTCGGCTTTTACGGACCTTTAAAGATGCGCCGCGACCGCGAATTAGCAAACCCGCAGACTAAACTATGTTTGCGCTCGAGGAGAGGGTGTACTTTGGACGTAGGTGGCGATCAGCTAATTCGCTAATTAAACTTTGCGACTGCCTAGACTATCCAGAAGGTAATAAATTGCTGTCTGACATTTGGCCACTAGCCAATGAAGTAAGTAACGCTCAACTCTGACTTTTCCGGATTTTTGTAGAACAACTTCGAGTTTGAGTCGCTACCCAATTTGAAAATGCCAAGTTGCGATGGTAGTAGCTGGATTATATACGTATTTGAATGCTTTGAATTGCCAGCTCTTTTTCTTCTCCTCTGTCTCTCTTCTATCATATTTGGTATGTAATGACTTGGTGGTGATGAATGAGATAGGTAACAGCAAGATCGTAAAACCGATCCTGCATTTCAATGAACAGTCAGCCAGTAACGAGCTGGTAACGAGCTGGAAAATAATAATCCAGCCTGTACTAGCTAGTATATATATAATAGCTAGCCAGCCGCTACCTTTTGAATCACGTGGGCTACTTACCTTTTCCACTCGGCTATAGACTCTTTGGCGGAAACGCTCGAAGATGTAAATGCGCGCGATCATCTATACTTGCAATTTCAAACACCAGTCATTTTCGCTATACCAATATTAATACGTTATCTTTCTCTCTACCTACCTATATTTCCCTCTGCTCCCCGTTTCTCCCCGTATCATAAATGTTCCTCGTACTCTGCCGCGAACTTGACGCTTTTCATTTCCGCTCTCGGCATTCGGCAAAATTGCATTCGGAATTTACCTGGCGAATTTTTGAAATATAAACAAGGCGGCGCAGATTCACATCGGGGCAACGTTCGGCCCCCGCTTCGATTTAACACAGTGAAGACGTAACACCGTACCACAGCCGTCATCTAATCATTAATCACCGGAGCTGAGAGGCGCGCGTTATCGCTTATCGCCGCGTTCCGCCTTGCATTACCGTTCGTCCAATGTTCGCGCATTCCTGCCATTTATCTGTTCATCCCTCTCTTTCTCCTTCTCTCTCGCTCACTCCCCCTATAGCGGACGGTGAGATTGCCTCTGTAAGCCGTAACTTCTGCCGATGGTGAGCCCTTCTCTCTCTCTCTCTCTCTCTCTCTCTCTCTCTCTCTCTCTCTCTCTCTCCCTCTCCCCCCTCCCCTCCCCCCTCTCTCTCTCTCTCTCTCTCCATGCCCTTTCGGTACACCGTACCACCGTTTCCATTCTCCTCCTCCTCTTCCTTTTCCTCCTCCTCCTCCTCCTCCTCGTCGTCGTCGTCGTCGCTCTGCCTTTCATCCTCTGCCCTTGTTGCCCCGGCTCGGAACTTCCAGGAAGGCCCGACGAAGGAGCGACGGAGAGGAGCGCGCAGAAAGCTCGGCGTAATAACCCCTACGGCTTCTCCTCCTCGTATGTATACACAATAGGCGCGCGGCACTCGCGATGAAAGTTATCCACGACGTTGCGGGGATCTCCACCACCGACCTACGACCCACGTATTCAGGTGGTATATTCGCGATATCAAGTCCCGGAGACGCGAAATGTTAACTCTTGAGACCCCGTGAACATCACTAAGAGCAGCATTATTTGTAAATTTGCGCCCGTGAAACTAGTCGGAAAACGTAGAAGTTTAAATTGCAGGGATCAGCGCGAGGAGAGACGCGAGCTGTAAGCCTATAATTTGTGAAGTCTGCTTTTAGCATAAAGTAAGCCGCATTGAACTTCATGAATTATGGACCTACCTCGTTCTCTCTCTCTCTCTCTCTCTCTCTCTCTCTCTCTCTCTCTCTCTCTCTCGCTCTCGCGTTGATGCTTCCTTTCCTCTTTCTTCTCTTTTTCTTCTCTCTCTCTCTCTCTCTCTCTCCCTCCCCCTCCCCCTTCCCCCTCCCCCTCTGCCGCTCTCTTCATTTTTGTGAGGATGATCAAGGTCGGCTGTGCGAGACACACTTGCCGCGGGAATCCCGTATTTCCCGAATCAATCGAACGGTTCGAACGACTCGACTTTTGCCGACGAGACAATCGAGCTCCGCAACGCAACTCTGTTATAACTCGGCTATAACACCCGCTTCCAGATAAACCGGCAAACCGGTTTCATATTCGTTTAACTGTTCGTCGATCTTGCGCGAAAGTTACGCAAGCTCCGGTCGTACGCCTTATTATGTCACTGATATACGTAAGTATATATCGCGTATATTATTAGACGCTGCGTCCAGATGCGCCGTATATTAGCCGCTTGTCGCGTTTAATCTTTAGCCAGAGACTCGATACGTTGCCGTGCGCGAGTCGCTTGAGTCCGAACTTGAGACCTCGGTTAAGATATCACTTCTTGAAGCCCCAGGTAAAGGGATAAGCTGAAGCATTCACGTTTCCTGGTACGAGCGGTTAAGTGCCTCGGGCGCCTAACCCGCGCGCGCGCGATATTTCTAATACTTTATACAAACAATAAAAATACGTGAGCACCTCTCTCAGGCAGTGAGAGTGCATCCTCACTAGGGCTACTGAAGCATCAGAAATTATGGATCGGAGCGTTTCACGTGAGGAAGAAAGAAAGAAAGAGGAGACGGGGATCGGGAGATAACGGACGGAAAATATAATTCTAGTCGTAGGAAATGTGCCGCTCTCGTGCGGTATAAAAGACGCACGTCCGGATGGGTGATAAGAAGAGACCTCGCTGCCGGACTCGAAGCAGAAGCAGAGTATCGTAAATTTTTCGCGCGCGAGCAGGGAAAAGTGCATAAAAGCACACGCCGCGTGTCTCGTCTGAGGCGTCTTGAGCGACGCCGATACTCTGAGAACTGTCGAGTGGCCGGCGAGGAGACAGTCTATAGATAGCTCGCTGAATAAAAAGAAATTTCTTGCGAGAGCCTCGTCTGGCGCGTATACACCTATTTCTCGTTTAGTCGGATGATCGGAGCAGATGACGTTATCTGGTCGATTCGCATGAGTGCGCGCCCGAACGACGTATGGTACGTACTTTTCAGTTTGCGGCCGATGCGCGTTTCGCCACGTCCTCGCCCTAATCTGTGATCTCTCGCAGATACGTATAAAGCGTAACCGGGTAACCGGCAACGCTTTACGCGCATCCGCCGTAAAAGGAACGGGAAATCGTTTAGCCGATAGGTATCCGCTGGTGCGGTAAAAAAAAAAAAAAAGAAAAAGAGATCGGCCGACCGTGATCCGAACGTGAAATACGTGCGCGCGATTAACAGGAAAGAGCGGTGTCGGGAGCGTTCGGACGAGCACGCGCGCGCGCGCGCGCGCGCGGCGTAATGAAAGTTTGGAATTTATGGTAAAACGATCGACTATTGGATAGCTCGTACACCGCGACGTTGTCGCGAGATAAGCCTATGTCTCTCTCTCTCTCTCTCTCTCTCTCTCTCGCGCGCGCGGTATCGCTGCTCTCTCAGGTCGTTTCGGAAGCGACAGGCCAGTCGCGCGCTGATCGTCCCTTCGATCTCCGACTGAAACGTCAAGTGGGAATGATGTATCGTATCTCCGTAGAGTATGGCTTTCTCAATCGGATCGAATTGAAGGCAGACTCTACTCATGTTCCGATGTACCGAGATTGCTGCAGGCGTTCGCAACGTGTGATTCTAAAGTGTTGAAATATTTAGAAAATGTGAGGGTGTAAAAAATTGTACGGAAGAGCATTCTTTGAAAAATGTTGCTTCTTCGATTCTTCCCTTGGATTCTCTCCTCTTCTTTCGATACCTGAAAAATGAAATATTTAGAAAATATTATAGGTAAAAGATCATACGGAACAGCATTCTTCGGAAATGCGTCGGGCTCCTCCCATATCGGGCGTGCATTCGTTTAATCTAATCGATTTTACTACGCCTCGTACAATGCGCTGACCTTTAATCCAAGAGAGAGAGAAGAGGCGGGGGGAAGGGGAAAGATCGGGTTTTGGTGCGTGTCACATATGGGGATTAAACGCGACGCTGTTGCGTCGCAAGTCGTCATTAGACAAGGTACGCGCATTCTTTGGGAGAAAAGTCTAAGACGAGTTCGCAGTGGCACGACTCGCGCGGGGACATCGGGATCGGCGAAGGTCTCGGGGGTTTGGCCGCGTCCCTCGTACATGTCGCCGCGTTCACGCGCGTGTAAACGCGACCATGAGGAGCCCATCGCGCGCACGTGTACGTATAGGTGACACGCTACGCACACATTCTAGGGATCACGAGCGTCGTCCGTGGAGACACGCGTGCGCGTATTTCGTCGAGCCAAGGCGAGGTTGGCACGTACGCGTCCGAATGAATGCGTGTGCGCGTACGAGAGAAAGAGAAAGGGCGAGAGAAAAAGTGAGAAAGGGCGAGGTAAAAAGAGAGAAAGAGGAGGAATGCCGACGAGAGGGAGCGAGAGGGCACGACGTGTACGAACCGTAGCGTGAAAGAAGCGAGAGAGAGAGAGAGGGAACCAGCGGCCGGACGATGGATATATATTCGGTGGGACGACAGAGACGGAATCAGCGGAGAAGTGAGGAAAGAGGGAGAAAGAGAAAAAAAATTCTACCTAGCTGGAGCGAGAGAGAGAGAGAGAGAGAGAGAGAGAGAGAGAGAGAGAGAGAGAGAGAGAGAGAGAGAGAGAGAGAGAGAGAGAGAGAGAGAGCGAGCGAGCGCGAGTGGGGAAAGAGGGGGGTAGGGGGAAGAGAGATACTTCCCGAAGAGAAGGAAGGTGAATGCAGGAAAGTGACGAGGGAAGAAACACACACCGTCGCGGTCGTCGGGACAAGCAAAACAGACGAACGTATTCAGCGAAAGAGAACGCGACGGTAGAGAGGGAGAGAGAAACTCGCCAACTGGCTCTCGATGAAACGAGAGAACACGACGCGAGACGCGCGCGAATGTCGAAGTGACGAGGACAGGCTCGCGGAGACCGAGTCAGCCTAGAATAGGAGAGTAAGACACACGTTGAAGAGACAGAGACGCACGACAAACTCGTGTTATCGTTCCGAGTCGGCGAAGGAGGATGCACGATGCGCGCGTGAGAGTTGTCTCTCTCTCTCTCTCTCTCTCTCTCTCTCTCTCACGCGCGCGTTCGCGACAGGGACGAGGTCGAGCGCGGTGCAGGAGAGAACGAGCGAGAACACGGGAGAGAGAAGGAGCGCGAGGGAGCTTCCACGCTGACCCTCCGCTGTGAGACGAGGACGGCTGCAGGCTGCCTCGAATCTCGAAGGAGGGAACCGGCCGGACGGGAGTGGAACTCGACGGTACGACCCTCGATCCTTCGGCGACAGCGGTGCGACGAGGACGGCGAGTGCGAGAATAGCTGCTACGGCAGGAGGTCTGTGTGAGGGCATCGAGGTTGGGTGAAGGAGAGAAGAAGGAGAAGCCGGGCTCGCGTGGGAGGGGGAGGTGTGCGGCGGCAGCGAGGAGCGAGACAAGGAACGGTGATGCGAGGAGGAGGGACGAGGACGCGGCGAGGTCTCTCCGCATTTACGACCGCGGTGAGGTCGCGCGCTGAGGCCGAGGAGGAGGCACGCCGCGCGTGAGGGATCGTTCAGTCGATCTGGAGGGGGGTGGCGGAGAGCGGACGGAGGGCCCAAGGGGGGGATGCTTATCGGATCATAGCATCGCGAAGCTCGCACGTACGGGGCGACCGCAACACCGAGGGATCGACGCAGGAACCGAACGGCGACGCTTCGGCTTTGCGTGCACTCGTGCGGCACGTTTCTCTCTCTCTCTCTCTCTCTCTCTCTCTCTCTCTCGCTCGCTCGCTTGGCCGGGCATCACGTCGTCTCGTCGTCGGGTACCCCGAATCGGATTATACTTGTAGTCAAATGATAGCGTCGGGAATCGAGAAATGCGCTGTTTGCGCTCGTGTCGCCTCGCGTCTAATCGCCTTCCTGGCGAGCGTATAATTTACGATGAAATCGATATATCCGTTTCCCGACGTAGAATGGGGAATTGGGCTGCTCAGACGTAGTCTCGTAAATTCCACCGCTATTTATTTCGCAGCGCGTAATTTTGCGCTGCAGGTATCCGCGAGTCGTTTAGTAGGAGTAGACGCGCAACGCCTTAGGAGGGACCGTTTCTCCGTGTCAACTCCGTGGCAAGCGAAAAGCCGGTTAATCAACGGCCGTAAAGACGCCGCGTAAAGCTCCTCCCGTGCGTCTCACGTGCGCGTTGGCGCTGCACATCCGAGTGATTAGCGAGCGATTAAAGCGGACCCGGGAGTTATCGGATTATCAGACGCCGAATCTTTCGGCGAGCTTCACGGTTCCGTTCAGTTTCACCGCGCCAGGGTGCACCGCCTCGAGGGTTAAGATCACCCCGCTCCGCGTAACCGAGCAGAACCAATCGGATTCGCCTGGCGAGGCGAGCCTCGCAGCGCGCGCGTGCCGACATTTTTTTTTCACTCCCCCCGTCCGCTCGGGAAAAAGAAACCGCGCCGTATAAAAGCTCGTCCGCTCGTCCGTTATTTCCGCGTCGCGAGGGAAGCTCGCTGTGGCTACTTTAGCTGCCAATAAATCAACAAGTACGTAACTCGTAGGTCTTCGCAGTCTGTTGCTCTCGCATTGGCCGACTGTAGACACTCGTCGGCATGTAGCCTTAACTCGACCCAGACAGACGCACGCACGCACGCACGCACGCACTGTGTAAGCTCTTTCACTCACACGCGTAGAACTCGCGCGAGTGTCGCATCGGCGCGACGCCCGCGTCGACACGTGGACAGAAGCCAGTGGCTATCGGAGAGATAGATTGAGAGAAGGAGAGAGAGAGAGAGAGAGAGAGAGAGAGAGAGAGAGAGAGAGAGAGAGAGAGAGAGAGAGAGAGAGAGAGAGAGAGAGAGACAGGAGGACAGAGGAAGAGTCGTGCGGGTGTCACGATTTGTTCGTCCGCTGGACGGTTGCACGCGCGCGAGATTTCGAGTCCTTTCGGAAGTTCGGCCGGCGTTCCCGGGGAAAAAAGTCCGCCGGTCGATGAGGGTGGTGGTGGCCGAGGGAAAAGTCGATCGACCGGAATGACTCGACGGGACAAATCGATCTTTCCTGTGATTGTCTATTTGGCGCGCAACGCGCTATTAATTGCTGTCGACGGCATTTCGAGAAGGATACTTACCGCTCCGCTCAGCACATGGGCGTGATTTACAACGCGAGGTTGAACGCGTTGAACGCGGTGAATGAGCTAAATTGGGATGTCCGCGCGGGGATGAACCGTCGAGGACGAGCCCCGTGGATATGTGGATGTTTCCTCGCGCTAATCTGGAATAGCAGTTTGCACGCTTCGATGTTCCTCCTGCGATTGATGCGGTCGTTCTCTACGCTACTTTCTTCTATTGCTGCATTTTCCCGATTCCCGTCAGAGGTTGACGCTTGACGACGAACAGAGAAATGTGACTTTGTGCGAAGTACCTCGTTATATTATAATGCGGTGTCAGCGGGACCTCTCTTCTCGAGCGAAAAATTGCACTAATTTGCTTTTTTGGGGCTAATTTTTGGGGGGGGGGATATTCTCTCTTTTGTTACGTTTTACGCGTTACGAACGGTCGCGGCCGATTGAAATCGTTCCTCAGCGGGGCGGGTTGAAAAATCGACGATCGGCGCTCGCAATCAGGGCGCTCTCGCGAGGCTGACAATAGGGTGGCGTTTCTCCTCCGAAACGTCGTCCTACCCAATATTCAACTGGTCACCTGTTGATCGCGCGAGGCATATGAGTTTGCCGTATGTCGGAAATAAAAACAAATCCGGCGCTTCCGGCTTTGCGAGCGAGCCGCGTTTTAGCGCGAGCGCAGCCCCCTCGTGCTCTTCCTCCGCGTTCAGGGCGGACACGTGTGCAGGGTCACGCGAAACGTTTTCCCGCGCGCGTCCAACAGCAACCGTTCGCTGTGTTTATGCGAATGCAGACTCGCGCGAAATACGAGAGAGAGGCGACAGTCACCTTGCGCCTCGGCGCGGGCGGCGCGCGGCAGCGGTCGAATCAGCGAAAACGGCAACGCCAATTTCACGCAATCACGGCCGCATTGCAATCTCATTAATTCGCCAGCCGCGCAACGTTTTCAACTTCGCGCCTCGAAACACGCGTCCCCCGGCTTATAATTATGAAAGATACGCGTGCCCGATGGCGGCGCAGCAGCAGCAGCAGCAGCAGCAGCGAGCAAGCCGCGCCATCGAGCTCTGTTTCGTCAGTTCCACTCCGCGACGAGCTCTCGTGATAATAAATCATAATTTCCAGGCAACAACCGTTTTCCGATGATGGCGCGCACTTTTGTCGCAGTGCGCGCGGCTCGTTTCCTTCGCGGGAAGGAAAACAAGAAACCACGCGCGACAACAAAATCCGTCGACTAGAGTCGTGCTCCTGGGAATTAAGAGCGTCGTAAGAAAGTCTCGCACGCTTTAATTACCATTCAGGCCGGAGGGCCGGAGGGCCGGAGGGAGGACTGGCCTGACTCTCATGCAAGTATAATTTCCCTCCCGAGTCTCGCGCTATACTCTCGGATCATTCCTTGGATCCCCCCTCCCCCCCCCCCCGCGCCCTTCAACCGGCGTCTGGTCTTAGACCGGGGCGTTCAGGAAGTACGATCTCGTACATCTCTGCAGAAACGGAAAGATGCGAGACGGAGGAAAGCCCGGATCTCGCGCGCTTAATCGTTCACAGTGTTCGACGCTTTAATATACGGCACGTCCTATGTAGAGCGCTTTGAATAAACTCGTTTAATGCACGATATCGGCCTGCAATTTAACGCTCGCCCACGTCGCGTACGAGAAGAGAGAGAGAGAGAGAAAGAGAGAGAGATCGGCCGAATGAGCGCGACGCGTCGAGTGAACGAGCGACCGAACACGTTTCCGCTCGTCATTAACTTGTTTTCTTTCATTTTCCCACTGACGAATTCCGTTCGGTGGGAGCCAGCGATTCGATGTCCCGCAGCCAGGACGCGTTCGCTCCACTCATGATGTCGCGTCGCAATTCGACGATCGACGATCGAATCTTTGTTTCTCCGCGTGTACGTCGCGGGCCAAGACAGCTTGGCGAGGAAACGAAACGATTCGTGCGAGAATACATAGGGTGTTCAAAACGTTCTCGGAAAATGTAAATAAAAAGCTTAAAGTCTAAGCTGTCATTTACATTGTTATTCGGTTGTCATTTTTTGGTATAGTTTCCACAGCATGGATATTTTCTTCAGAAATTAAAGTTGACGATCCGTTACTGCGACTGTCGTCTTTCATGTCCTCTCGACCCCTCGTTAAAACGATTAATCTGTTCACGAAGAGTGGTTTTTTAGTTTTTTATTGTCTTCGTAAACATCTGTGATAGCCTAAATGACAGGTTTTCCTAATTCAATTTAACTACGAATTTAATGTTAGCGCGCACTTCAAATTTCACCGAATCCATTCGCAGGTGCAAGGATCATTTCAAACTGAGAAGCAAATCTTAACAAGTTTACGTTCGCACCAATCAATTATAGATACAGCATTCTTTTTACAAATAACAAGCACTCTCCGGGAATTTCTTGAACGCGCGCTTCGACGCGAAAGAAACGTCGTTCGTGCGAGCGACGCTTCGTACTCGTCGGCCGACGTAATGACGTTATGACGCGACGGCCCGCGAGATATCTCGTGCGTACGTCGCACGCAATGAGCCGCATTCGTTAACGTTCTCTTGGAAAGTACCTCGTACATACTTCCGCGATTTTATAATAAATCCCTGTTACATAAGCGCGCGCGCGCGCGCGCGTTGCCGCTTGGCGCATCTCGAAGCCGCCGTCTGTGTGTGTGTGTGTGCGCACGCGCGGCTGTAGTAGCTTGTTACCAAATAGCATGATTAATTTCATAGAAAGCAACAATCGAGTTTCACTCCCCCCTCCCGGCCGCCTAGCCCGCGCCGAAACCTGGCTTCGGTCGCTTTGATTGTGAGAATCGATTGGGATTGGGAACGCGCGCGTAGACCGCCGCTGCAGACTGCCGTCGAGACTTCCCGTCTCCGCGACGCTTGTGTGTACTTGCTAATTGATCGGACGGAAAAAATGGGCTTTTCGCCGATAAATTGCGTTCGCGATTGCACCGCAGCGCGGCGCGGCGGAAGTTCGCGGGGTTGCACCGCTCGGCGAAATTTCGCGATAGAGTCGCGAGGTAGAAGCCGCCCGACTAGAAATTTTCATCAGGTTTACCTAACTGATTGATAAGGACCTAATAGGGTGAATGAGAGAGGTAATCCTAAGTAAATCAGTCCTTATAGTGTCCTAACGACAAATGAGTAAGGAAGACTTTTATAAGGTTATAATGTTTGGGTCCACATTAGGACCTTAATGTATGATATAATATGCTTCAGTTAATCAGGCCCTTGTCGGGATCTTATTCATTGTTCACCTAATACGTTTTGCATTATCAAGTTTTAACAAAACAATTTTTGGGTGTCATTTCCGAATATTAAGATGTTTGCATTGAAAAAACACTTCAGATCACTTGAATTTGTTTGTAAAATGCTGTAGGAACTGTCCTTTTCTTAGCAGTCAATAAATAATTGTAAAATTAACGTGACATGCAACTTTTCTCTTTAACACTACTTTATGGTCTTGTCTTTATACCTTGTGATATTCAATGATCCTGTAATATTCATTTTATGTTTCTTTTTCGAAACATTTTACAAGTATGCTCAAGCGATCTAAAATATTATTTCATGCAAATATCTTTTTATTTGGAGATGACATGAAAGAATTCTCAGCGTGTCGTTTCTTATTTCCAATGTCATCATCCAATATAGCCGTGGCGAGTAATCAGGAGCCATAATTTGAAAAAAAAGAATCAGGACTATGGGGTAAATTTCTAGTCGGGAAGATGCGATCAGGATGAATTCGTCGATCAAGAGTCGACGAGATATCAAGGATAATGAGGGCGGACAGGAGGGGGCGACTGATATCGGCGGGAACGGATCGCAGTGAACGTCCAGTCGCGTCGCGAGGCGAAAATCATGGACGTGAAGAGAGGCGCGTTTCTTTCGGTCGCTTTCGCAGAATGCGCTCCTAATGATCGCGTGCGGCCTCGCCGAACTTTTTGCGCGCGCGCGCGCTCGCGGTTATTCAATCAGTCCGCGAGCCGGCCGGCGTGTGCATCTGCCGGGATAGAGGCGTGGCACATCTAGACGTATCATTTATTTAAATTATCATTTGCGAGAGTGATACTCTCCCGCTTCTCTCCGTCGGCGGCGGCGACGGGAGCGGAACATGTCCGGGGACGCAGCCGAGTGCGGCGTCAGGCTTAACGCGTCCGTTCGCCGAGCGCGCATCGCCGATGATGCGTGAAATTATCAGCGCTTGAATTTGCCTATGGCCGTTCGAACTTAAACGCATTACGGGAGACCGAGAGGGAGGGAGGCAGGAAGGAAGACAGAGAGAGGTTTCGAAGGATCTCCTCTACGTCGTCGTAATCGCGTAGTTGAGAGATACACAACTGCTCACACAAATGTAGTCTCATTCCTCGAGTGACGTTTGACATTTTCGCGCTTCGCACTTGAATATCTATCGGCGATCAACCCCCAGAGACTACCATGGATGAATCTTCACCCCACGCGAATTTTTTATTTTACTAAAAAACGTAAGCGCGTAACCGGCGATCCTGATTTTATAGGTATTTATTCACACTATCGGCGGTAGTGACGATATTATGATAAAATAGGCCAATTCTCGCTGTATATACTTTGCTGTAAACGTAACAAGAAAAGTTAGCCTGGGGTGATATTTGACGGTGTGGTGGCTTGATGGAAACTCACTAATAATCTCGACACGACGTGCGCGTGGGCGAAGATTTCAAGCGTCGCCGTGTCGGGGAACAAACACGCCTTGAACACTTTTGGAACGCAGCCGAGGTAGTTTTCGATTGCTTTTCCCAGAAGCGAAGTTCTCTGATGCATCGGGCAGAGCTCGGCTGCTTTCTTGAATGTCGGTGCACACGAATGCTACACGTGGACGATAAGACTATGCTTCACATTCCGAGAGAGGAAATATCGGGAAAGGCTTCGTTATTGCGTTGTTCCTCGGATTGGAGCATACGAGTGACACAACTCCGGCGCGGCGCCATGAGTCACTCCTGAAAATACACGGACGAGCTTCTCCTCCGTGCGTCGACGCGCAACGAGCGCCAGGCCCCTGTCAGTCAATCTTCCGTATTATCTATTATCCGTATCGTCCCATCATCTACGGATTACCGACCGGTGGCCGCCTCTTTCTCGAGTCCCCGCGGCCGCGGCGGCCGGAAAATCACGCGACTGGGGACGGTCACAGATCATTTCGCTCGCTTTACTGCGCACAGCCCGTCGCGCTCGAGACGCGGCCGGTTGAATATTTTGCCCGCGCTCGCACCGCGTTAATTGACGCGCGAGACGATAAGATCGTCGCGAAGAGAGAGAGAGAGAGAGAGAGAGAGAGAGAGAGAGAGAGAGAGAGAGAGAGAGTCCGCCGCCGCATCGTCGGGCGTGTCTCGCGGCCATCGGCGCACGATTTATTTAAATTACCGCTCAGGGTGGCCGATATGTACCGCCATCAGCCGCGACTGGGGGGTGGACGGAGGGCCGAGGAGAGGGGGGCACGAGCAGCAGTTAATTAATCTGTGCTCGTCGTGTGCGCGCGCTTATGGCGGAAATTATCGACACGAATAAAAAGAGGGAATGGCTTATGCATGAAACGTGGCATGCAGTATTACCGTTTGGCAATGATCGTTTCAATGACGCATCCTGCGCGATGTAATGAATTTTTTATGCGGCGGAGGGAGCACGTCTCATCGAGCCGCGAGACAGACAGAGAGAGAGAAAGGAGAGGAGAGGAGAGGGGTGAGAGAGAGAGAGTGAGAGAGAGAGAGAGAGACCGATCGCGCTCCGATCTCCGCGTGCGTTGTACGTGTCGCGGTCGCTTCGTTCGAGGTGTCAATGCGTGAACTCTCGTGTTTGTGTCGTTACACGCGAGTGCTGAGAATGACGCGGTGACAATCGGGCGCGCGGGCCGATTATCGCGCTCGGTCAACCGACTGAGAACGGACGCAGCGTCACCGCGCCGCGGCTATCGGTCGCGAATGCAAATAAATGATAGGAGCCCATCGTAGACGATGCGTAACCCCTCTCGGCGATCTTATCGGCGTCTCGTGCTCGCCGCTGCAAACGCAGCCGAAGGGAGGAAATAAATCGAGCCCATCGCCGTCGCCGATCGCGCGCGCTTCACTCAACGCGGCCCCGATGTACGTGTTCATACGTTTGTAAACAATGCGAGCCACGGGCGTGAAAAATGTTCGCTTCGCTCGCGACGAACGTCACTTTTGATTCTTTGACGACGGGGGGGGGGGCGTCTTCGCGGAGAACATCTTAGCGCGATAAAAGCAACCGCGCGGCGCGATTAATCCGCGGGCGCGCGTACGTTTCTGTCACCTGGAGCGACGAGATCGGAAAGCTTGACCGTGATCGAATATATAACTGGGAAGAAGGAGGGAGAGGTGGTGTGAATTTAATCATTGCAATTTGACATTCTTGTCAATCCGTTGCCAATCCGAACATACGGAGACGGGAATCTCTAGGATCCTTTATCGCGTGGATGGATGGCGAACTTGCGAAGAGGATCTTGCGCGCTGGTCGCTCTCGGGGGGCCGCGGCACGCGAGGGGGGGAAAGGGAGGGAGGCAAAGGCACTACACGTCGCGTCGATCCTTAAAAACGGTCAAGGCGGTCAATTTTCATCCGGGGTTCTTCCGCGCGGCTAGTTAAACTGTCGGAGCGCCAATTTAATGGAGTGGCCGGGCGATCTCTATTACGTACAGTGCTGCACGTCGCGTACGCGAGAGAGAGAGAGAGAGAGAGAGTGAGAGAGAGAGAGAGAGAGAGAGAGAGAGAGAGAGAGAGAGAGAGAGAGAATACACGATGACGATGCGGATCCGAGGCGGCTGGCCCGCTGCCAACGAGAGAGTTCAGCCAGGAGGGTTCAGCCTCTCTCCGACCCTTCCCGCTCGCTATCCGCCCTCTTTCTGCCTCTTTATTCTACGTGGTCGATTTTTTTCGCGGCGCGCCCGATATTGAGAACACGTGTACAACGCTCGGCGCGATCCGCCTCGCTCGGCGCGGTACACCGAATTGGCTGCCATCGTGCCGACGCGGTTAATTTGACAGACAGAATATCTCCCAGACGCGTAATTATCAGTCGCAACAAGACCCCGGATCCTGATAATTACGTTAATTAGAGTGCAAATTATAACGCGCGTCCTGTTGCTCTTTTAAGCCGGTCGACGTGAGCGCGAGCGCGTCGACTCTGTATTAATTTCGGCAATTGAATTATAATCAATCCCCGACGCTGTGTGCGCCGGCAGCTTTCTTCAGCTTCGACGACGCGGTCGCGACACCGACGTGTTGTGAGGAAGAGAGAGAGAGAGGGAGAGGGAGAGAGATGGACCTCTTCCCCGTTGAAATTTTGACGGAAATATGAGAGCAGTCGCGTACGGTCGATGGGAACACGACGTGGGATCGACTGTGGTGCCGACGGCTCTCTCGGTCGTGAGCAACGCTCGACCGATCGGAAGCGATCGATAATAATTATTAACCGGTAGACCCGCGAACCTGCCGGTTTATAAAGCCACCTCGAGAACACGACGGCGGCGGCGAGGCACCGCCGCCGCCGCCACGTCGTCATAATTGCCTTCTGAGAAACTCCCGCGCGGATAATGGACAATAAAAAGCGCCCCCTAAAAGTCGCCCTCCCCGTCGCCCCGCTCTCTCCTCTCGCCCGTAACGCCGTGCAACACCGCGATATGCATTAAGCGCCGCGTAACCCGCATTTACGCGCGTTTTGTTATTTGTCGCCTCGTCGAAATTGCATCTGCACGACAAAGGGCGCGCCGCGCACCTGTAATCGAAATTGCACGCTGGCGAACGTAAGTACCAGCATGCAGATGCGAGCGACACTCGCGCGATTGTGGCAATATGTTGGAATATTGTGTGAATTTGTACATTACTATTTATATTACATATCTCCCCTTGCCTCTCGATGTTACACTCGCGCCGAAATATATCGTCCTGAATATTGCTATCGACGCGCGCACGCGCGCGGGTTCGCCGAAGCGCGAACGTTCGAACGTGCGGTCGAAAAATCGTCGCTGGCTCGACGATAGGCGAGAGAGATAGGCAGGCAACAGAGAGACGGTGAGAAAGTGAAAACGGAAGCAGAGGTGGGAGCTTTCGGACCGATCTCGCTGAATCGAATTGGACTGCACAGAATTGGCGGTGATTTAAATTGGCTGCCCTCTCGACCCGCCGTTTAACCCATTTACCAGTACACTCGTGAATAGGCTCGCTCTCTTTTTCCTTCCTCCGCTCTATCCCCCCCCCCCTTCTCTTGCTCTTCCTCTTCTTCCTTCTCCTCCTCCTCCTCCTCGTCGTCCTCTTCCTCCTGCACCTTCGGCACCTCTATCCTCTCCTTCTCCGCCTCATCCTCCTGCAGCAGCTCGGCTCGTAGGGCCGTCCTCTTGTTCTCCGAACTTCGTTGCCTGTCAGTCGCATTTATCCTCTTTGTGGCGCCGTTCGATCGGGCTTTTAAAAGCTGCAGACAGCGCGCGATCGGTGCCAGTCGACGACGACGGCGGAGGCGGGAGGGAAAGGGGCGCGACTGCTTTTTCGGGTCAAAAGGGATCCACTCACCAAGTAATCCGGACTATGCGAATTCGTCGTTGGACCTGTTGAGTGTTTCAACACGCACGCATAGGCCATTGTTGAAACCCGCGCCGCGTGAGAGGCGCTTCTCGATAAGCTCTCGGAGTCGCTCCAAGGAGTCGCGATTCTCAAGGCGCGTTGTTCAATCGCGAATCAAGTGCGATTACGTAGCACTTGACGGCAACGGCAGGTTCCGTCGAATTCACGGTGAAATGTATCGCTCGAGACCTCTCCGTCTCTCTTGCTGAAATTCGACGAGAGAGACCGCCCATAAAGACGACAAATTTCCCGGACAGTAACGACGACGACGACACACGTGACGATCGTCAACTGGAAGTTCGGTTCTCTCGTCCCTGTCGAGAAAATCTCCCTCCCGAATTCTCCATTAGATCGATCGCGTGCATCCGCAGGCTCGCTCGCTCAAGATTGCGGGCGAGCTTCCACGAGCGCGCGAGATTCGTACTCGCGTATCACCCGGTGCAAAGCGTGCACTTTTCACTCGAACGCATCCTCGGCTGCGAGGCTGTCGATGCGCGTAAGAGCGCGCATAATGACGATGCACTCGGCCGCGCGAGCATGTCAGAGTGCTTTCTCCTTTATAGCGGGGCCGTCTCGTGGCCTGTCGTAAAAATAAGCAGTCTTCGGTAGCAGATTAAAAGAAAGGGGGGAGGGCGGGCGCGGCGCGGCGCGGCGCGGCGCTCGGGGCAAAAGGAGCAAATGATCGCGGCCGGCGGGGCAGCGCGCAAGTCGTTACGCGGCGGCTAAGTGTACAGGCTGGGCCCATCTCGGAGCCGAAATGATCGGCTATCGAGTCCCTCCTCGCGAGCTCGTTCTCCTAATTGAATGTTTAGGATACGAGGCTCGATCACGCAGGAAACCTCATCGCAGACCGCGCCAGGCTCTCTCGCGCTATTGTGTCCGCGTGTAATGCTCGCGCGCGCTGCGCGTCCGTTTTGCGTTTCGCGTTTCGCGCTCTGCGCGCCGACGAAACTGAAGATTATCGCGAGATAATCTCCTCGGATGCATTGTGCGCGCGGCTGCATTATGCGCTCTCATACCCCGCACGCGCGCGCGCGCGCCATGCTTATTGAATAGCTCTCTCTCTCTCTCTCTCTCTCTCTCTCTCTCTCTCTCTCTGCCGCTCGCGAAACGAAGCGACTAATTTGGCGTTTCGGCCGGAACGAAAACAGAGGAGGCCGCGCGCGCGCGCGCGCGCCACCGGCGTCGCCCGCCGTTCGCCGAATGCCGTTTGTCTTTTTTCCCCTTTCTTTTCCCCCTTTCTCTTTTTCGCGAACAGAGCGAGCGCGACACGAACTCTCCGCCGTGACGGAATTTCATTAAATCCCCCCTCTTTCACCCCCCCCCATCCCCCATCCCCCGCCCCGATACCCGGGTGCCCGCGGTGCGCGGATATAAATTGATATAACGACATTTCGGCGCGTCCAACTCAATTTCGTAGCTCGATGGAGTTCTCTCGCGTTCGACGTGATTTTAATTAATTAACCGGCGCAACCGATACGCGCGCGCGCGCGCGCGCTTCTCCGCCGCTCGGCTCGTCGCGCCTCCTTCGAGTTGCCGAGGAGGAGGTCCTCGCAACTTTTCGATGCGACGCGACCGATGGTAGGGAGAGGAGAAGCGACAAGAGAAAAACTGGCTCTCTCGCACGCGCGTCGAACAATCGATTCGCGAGCAACGACGCTACGGCGATGGCCAATTACGGCGCGCAGCGTGTCGATTATGGGCGATAACGGGGAATGGACTTTTACGCGGCACACGCGGACGGTTAAAGCACGCTCTTAACTTGTCCCGCTTCTTACTTTATGAGCGGCATTTTCGAGGATCGCCCCGACGCGCGAGGAAGCGCGCCCGCAATTTTGTCCTCTCTTTCTTCCCCGCGCGCGTAGAAGTTCGCCGGAGCGCTCCCGGATGCGTCCCTTCAGAATTTGCAAATTCGTTCGGTGATACAGCTCGAAAAACGCCCGGCACGTCGCACGCGCCTGTTCTCCGATTAATATTGCCATTGCTGCGTGAAAAATGCAGAGAGGCCGCGTCTCTCTGTGCCAGGAGATTGGTGATTCCGCGGCCTCTGTTGAATTCGCACTGATGCGACACGCGTCGGTTCTTTAGGCCGCGGCTATCGATTCGTCATTGTCGGCATCGCGCTGAACCACACGTTCATCCGTCACAGCAAGTCGACGTGCGTGATCTCGCGTTGCACTCCGCGCTAATGTACGTAACCTCATTCGCGGGCGTAGCGTTCGGTTATCTCGCGGGTGAAAATGCCCGACTAGAAATTTATCCCATGGTTCTGATCAGGCAGGTTAACCTTAATAAGGATTCATAATCAGGTCCTTATTGAGTTACCTTATGGAATCCTTATTATGTTTTTTTTTTTTTTTTTTTTTTTTTTTTTTTTTTTTTTTCAAATTATGGCTCCTGATTACTCGCCACGGCTATATTGAATGATGACATTAGAAATAAGAAATGACACGCTGAGAGTTCTTTCATGTCATCTCCAAATAAAAAGATATTTGCATGAAATAATATTTCAGATCGCTCGAACATACTTGTAAACTGTTTCGGAAAAGAATGAATCAAATGAATATCATAAGATCATCAGAGTATCACAAGGTGACAAGACATAAAGTAGTGTTAAAGAGAAAAGTTGCATGTCGCGTTAATTTTACAATTATTTATTGACTGCTAAGAAAAGGATAGTTTCTATAGCATTTTACAAATAAATTCAAGCGATCTGAAGTGCTTTTTCAATGCAAACATCTTTATATTTGGAAATGACACCCAAAAATTGTTTTGTTAAAACTTGATAATGCAAATCATATTAGGTGAACAATGAATAAGATCCCGACAAGGACCTGATTAACTGAACCATATTATATCGTACATTAAGATCCTAATGTGGATCCAATCATTATAACCTTATAAAAGTCTTCCTTACTCATTTGTCGTTAGGACACTATAAGGACTGATTTACTTAGGATTACCTCTCTCATTCACCCTACTAGGTCCTTATCAATCAGTTAGGTGAACCTGATGAAAATTTCTAGTCGGGTGACCGTGTTGCGCAAACCGGTGACGTCGCAGCGGCGTGAAAAATCCAAAGAGATAAAGTCCTCACACGTCCGCGAAGTGACGCGCAAAGGGGAGAACTCGCAAGTGAATTTCCTAGTTTCAGAGTCGCGTGTTTGAGTGATTAAATTTCCACGCAGAGTCTGCGTGGACCTCGGCAGAAATCGACTCCCAATTAGATCTCGAGAAGTCCTGTACGCGGGGGCCGCCCCTCCTGCTGCCCTCCTTCCATTTCTTCGCTCTGTCGGAGGGGTAAGAATAAACAGGCACGACACACACGGTCGCGCCGGGCCATTAACATTCGTGCGATGGTGTCTAAATCCGCGGGATAGGATATTAATTGATAGGATATTAATGATGTACGTCGAGCGCGCGCGCGCGCGCGATCGATCCGTTCGCGACGAAACGCTTTTTAAGCGGCGCGGCCTTCTTCCCTTTTTCCCTCCTGCCTTCCTCTTCCTCTTTTTTTCACAGCTATGCCGCGCCGCGCTGCGGAGAGGCGCGAGAACGCGCAAAAAGCAGCGCCGCATTCTCTGCATTTAACTCTTTTAACTTGCGCTTAATTGAGAGGAATTTTTACACGTCGCCGTGTAAAAGACCGCGCTCCGGCGCGCAATCGTCCTCGCATTTATATCCTTGTGCGTTTTCTGCGCTCGCGCATTCTCCGATAATATCCGGCGTGTGCGTTTTTCGTCGCGCGACTGAGCATTCAGCCGCGTCGCCAATTACGTGATGCGTGTCTGCGTCAGTTTTGCACGACGGATCACGTCGTGATACTTGTGTTGATGAAAATTACTGGATATGGAGCGACTGCAAAGCGGTAGCTTGTGCGACCTTTCGGCCGCCACGCAGAGAACTTTTCCGGGAGATATCAACATTCGTAAATCGGGAGAATATCATATTATCTTGCCTGGTTAAAATATACTCATATTACTCGAAATTTTGTATAAATTTTCGTATTATATGAAACATTATATGAAACATTGCTTGAGTACAAATGAGAGTATAACTTGTTTGTGATACGCGAAGCTAATGATAATAATAGATAATATGACCTCGACAGAAGATGAAAGACTTCTTTCACCAGGAATTTTTCGGCGAGCGAGAGAGAGAGAGAGAGAGAGAGAGTAGGAATAATATGAAAACACGCGTTTCGAGTTGCGTTCGCGAGATCGCCGGTCGGAAGACCGAGGCGAATTTTCCGCGCGTCGCGCCGCGCCGCGCCGTCCCGAAAATGCCGGGCCGTAAGTGCGTTAATTAAATGCAAGCCGCAAAAAAGTGGCAGCTAACTGTGTTATCCAACGCGGAGCGGGGCCGCTGCTCGACGCTTCTGACAGGCATCGGCTGTCGATGCTCCTCTCTCTCTCTCTCTCTCTCCACCCCCCCCCCCTTTTCTCTCTTTCTCTCTCTGGCGGCACGGCTGTTACGTTTACGGGCCGTTGATTGCGCAAATGGAATTAAAGCCCATTTGCTGAGCCCATTTGCTGCCAATTACAGAGCGTTGTGACGCAAACGGCTACGGGCGGCTTTGTAACGTCAACCTGACGTGCGCAGACCGCGAAACAGCGCTGTTATTCGGAAAAACAGCGGCAACACACATACACACGCACACGCGAGTTCGTTCAATCGTCGGTACGCCGCGATGCGCACGTCGACGCGATTAAAAAAGAATAGGGAAAAAAATATCCGGCATTGCGGGAAACGTTGGTGATATGCCGATACGCCGCCGTGATATGCCGGGCTCCGTCTTGAATGAACCAATTAATCGCCGACGCTCATTGATAGATCCGTGCAGATTGTTGGGGGTATTGTTTGGGGTATCTAATCGACACCTGTTCACGATTCTGTCCCGAGATTTATGGGGATTCAAGGGAGAAGCGAGAAGTGCCCGATACGCGGCTTTAAGTGAAAAATCTTTTCTCACACAAGGTTTCCATTCTCTTCATAATCATTTATGGTCTTTATTTCGAAGAAGAATTCTCTCTCTCTCTCTCTCTTCGCTCTTTCTACTCCATCGAATACAACCGCTTTTGGTACCACAAAAGCACACCGACGTTGCCGATTGACTTTAGACCTTATCGTTAAGAGCGGGATTTTCGATCGGCGATCATGATCTGATATCGGGAAGGAGGGAAGGGGGAGGGACGAATTCGTAAATTTCAATCGAAGTCTGCGCCATATCTGGGAGAATCCTGAGAAATCATGAAGAAGCTACACGGGACGTCATGGTGAGCATGGTGCAGCGTGCAGTCAGGTGGACCATTCTTTTTAAGCTACTCGGGCGCGTATCTGCGAATCATTGACCAGGTAGACAATCCAAGAGAGACGTCGAAGGGGTCGCGAGGGGGCGGCGAAAAGGAAGCGTCAGGACGAAATGCTTCCGTGCGCGCCGGAATTAGCTGGCGGCTGTCATTCGGGAAGACAAGCGCTCTCGCGTATTTGGCGATGCAGCGCGCGAAAGGTCCGCGAAAGGAAACGCTCAATTCTGCCGATAAAACGGCACGCGCGTCGCAGACGCGCGACGACGACTGGCTGTCGCGAAACGTGCGCGGAATAGCGCGCGCGCGCGAAGAAGTTGGGCATTGAGACGATGTCGAAGGCCGCGTTCAATGAAGAAACGTTCAATCGTTTCGCGAAGTCGCCTCTGCGTCGCTCTTCTCTCATCCCCCCCCCCTCTCTCTCTCTCTCTCTCTGTCTGTCTCTCTCTGTCTCTGTCTGCCGTCGTGGTCGCGTCGGCGAAATAATTGCGCGCTAATTTGGATCCCGCGTGTGACGGAGGGGGGGGGGCGCTATGGAAAAGCTGAGCGCGCGTAGCCGTTTAATGGAATTAGTAAGGCACTCGGCCGTGCGCGAGAGGGGTGCTCAAATAGAAAGTAACCCACGAGTCCCGTGCTGTTTCGATCTGTTTTGTCTCCGCATTCACCCTCGGCATTGCCGGTGATCAATCTTGTCTCTTTGCCGGTTTGCTCTCTGTCTCTTTCTCTCTCTCTCTCTCTCTCTCCCTCCCTCCCTCCCTCCCTCCCTCCCTCCCCCTTTCCTTGTTCTGTCCTCCTCTGCGTCGCTCTTCTCTCATCCCCCCCCCCTCTCTCTCTCTCTCTCTCTCTCTCTGTCTGTCTCTCTCTGTCTCTGTCTGCCGTCGTGGTCTCCTTACCGACTTCAGCTCTCCGCTATTTTTAATTGCCGCGTGGTCTCGTCGCCGATTCAGCCGACGAGAGAGATAACGAATATCGCGCTTTAAACGCGCCGCGTCACGTCGACCGCGCGTCGCCGAGAGAGTGCCGTCTTCAAAGTGACACCCTTCGCGCTGCTGCAAAAACCTCTCTCTCTCTTTCTCTTTTTGTGTCGGGGAATTGTGACGGTACGCGTATCAGCGCGTACAGCGCGTTAATCCATGGCGAAACGGAGCCAGCCGACGCTCGATGAATTAGCAATCTCTCCCGTCCCGCGGCGCGAGTATCCGCTCTCTCTCGTCGGCAACGCGACGTCGCGTCGTGACTGCAGCGAGAGAGGTAACGTCGCGCAAACCGCCGCGAGAGATTATTCAGATTCGTGTCGCCCGACTTCGCGCTGCGAGACTGCCGTCTCGCGAGGAGTGACGAACGGCGCGGGATGAAATCTAGAGCGGCTCTCTTCGATCGTGTTTCGCTCGGCGCGTCCGACGCCCGTTCGATCTGGGTCAAGCGTGTGCGACCTGACTCCACGCACTATGTGCGCGCAATGCGTAACCGCGACGCGCGCGTGCTGTCGGCTGCCTGCGAGCGCGCTCGGCTGACGACGCGCGACTCGCCTCTTCGCCTCGGCCGGAAAAGCGCATCGCGCACGTGGACGGAAGAGGCTGGAAATTTCCCCCGGAACCGCCGACTCGCGCGTTCCCACGAAGAGCGCGCTGGAATCCCCGAATCCCGGCTGTCGGCTCGGAAATTTTCATACCACGTCGAACACGTGTCGCAACGCAGGATCAGGTCAGCCTCCGCGACGTGGAGCTGCCACTCCCCCTCCCTCCCCCCTCCTCCCCATGAGGGGAGGAATCGCCGAGGAATCGACCGAACATTCGGGAACGCGCGCGCGCGCGGATCAATTTTCGAGAATCAGTCGGCGAATGGCGCGCGGTAATTCCGCTGCGACTTCCGATTCGCTCGATCTGCGAATCGTCCGAGGCGCAGGAATCCACCGAGCGGGGGCGGGAAGAAAAGAAGGACCGGAGGGGGGGGGAGGGTAAATTGACGAGGCCGGGGTAAACGACACCTCATGGTCGCGCGCTACTTTTCTCGAGACGCGAGACGCGAGCAGCGGCTATCTAGCGGCGAGGCGCACGTAGTCAACGCGGCGCGGAATGCTCGGCCGTGGCATAGCTGGCGATGCATTCGTGCACACACGAATCCGCGCGCGTCTAGGCGCAAGCGCGCGCGGATGCACGCGGTTTACTACCACCAGCGCTGCCGTGTTACTACCGCGGCCGCGCACACACACACACACACGCTCTTGCGAGCGCGCGCGCGCGGCCTGTGCAGGTATGTGCAAAGCGCAAGGTCGCGTCGGGGTTGGGAATTCGGACCATGAAGGGTTCCCATCCCTTCATACTGCACCAGAATTCTGACACTGTCCGAGCCTGGAGGGAGAGCGGAGGCTCGCAGAGTGGGGGAGAAAGGGAGCGAGCGAGCGAGAGAGCAGAAGAGATAGATAGATAGATAGATAGATAGATAGATAGAGAGAGAGAGAGAGAGAGAGAGAGAAGGGGCATGTCGTCTCGTCTCGTCCCGTCCCCGAGGTTATCCTTCGGGAATATCTACCGGGTAATTCCGTGGGAGCGTATCCATCGACGAGAAGTTCTCTTGGTGAAAATCGGCCGTCACGGTTGTTTTAGACACATATAGGGACGACAGTTTAGACGAGATGATAAAGTCGCCGAGCAGCGTGCGGTGTGAAACGCTTACACGGAGGATCCTCTCTTCGTCGAGCTAGTGGACGTTTGAAGTTTAAAACGTGGATGGTCCTTTAATTATCTGTAAATATCTATCGATATATTTTTATATCGTCACGCGCGACATATTTACACTCGCTCGTCGAGCTGCGGACAGACTACTCGGCTACGGCATGATTTTTCTCCGTGCGGCAAATCTTCCATTGGCTGAATCAGCAGCAGGCTGTGGCTGTGCTGAGCGAAATAATTGTAACGGTGCTGACGCGTAAATCACGCGAAATATTCCGCAGGATAATGCGCGTAACATAGGGAGAAACGATGATCCGCTCGTTAATTAACGGCAGCGACGTGTGAATTGAGCGCTTCGGGGAACTTGTGTGTACCGTTAAGAAGCGTCGCGGGACGGCGCTCGGTTTCAGCTCGGTCACCCGTTATATACACGCCGGCCGATCTGTTCGCGTAATATTATAGTCCGGTGAGCAGTAATCTGGGTTACGCCCTCCCCTCGATTCATAAGAACCGCGCATTCGAGTGGGAGAGAGCGTGATTTCTCTGCTTCTCTTTTTCTGATGCCCCACGCTCGTTCTTTCTCTTTCTCCCCCCCCTCCCCGCTGCCGCCGCCGCCGCCGCCGCTCCTCTATTCTTCTCTCTCTTCTTTCGCCAATACAATTTCCATCGTCCTTCCTTTCTTTCCCTCGTTTTCACTTGTGTCCCGGTTTCACCCCTCCCCCTCCCCTCATCCTCCTCTCCGACTCGCGGAGATACGATCGATTATTTCGGACGGTACTGATTAATCAATAGAGCGCAAATCGCTATCGCAAAATGCGACACGTCGCTCAAAAAGCTCAAAAAGCACGCACGCGACGAGCGCGATTCGCCGGAAGCGGTGAATTTGCGTCGGAATGTTTATTTACGCTGGTGGTTCCAAAGAAATCGCATGTAAAAATATACGAAAAATCGTTCGTGTTAATTTGGATACGAGCGAAATGCACCGGAAAACGATCGTTTTTGAAATAAATAAACTGCTACTCTCGCATCTCTCTAGCTCGCAGCGTTTAATTAGAGATCGCCCTCGGCGGGACGATCACACACCTGTTTTCGCAAGCTCGGATATCGCGACACTGCGCGCCAAATTAAAGCAATTTTATTGACAGCGGGACATCCCCTCAGCGGCAGCGGCGGCGACGGCGACGACGGCAGGTCCCCGAACTTTGAATCCCCCCTGTACACGTCGCGAGGGGCTCGTCCCCTCTCTCTCTCTCTCTCTCTCTCTCTCTCTCTCTCTCTCTCTCTCTCCCCCCCCTGTTCCCTCTCTGTACAAACAGAGAAAGTAGCCCTCTCTTCGGGGAATGTAAATGTAATCCCCAATATTATTCGAGTTCACACACACACACACACACACACATACACACACACACACACACGCACGCACGCACGCACGCACGCACGCACGCACGCACGCACGCACGCACGCACACATACAGTTACTGTAGTTGTGCAACGCGGAGACACTGCACGTGCGTGTGTTTCCTTTTTCTCGTTATCATCACGCTGCACCGCAATTTCTCACTGTGCGTTCATTTATATCGTCCTCTTTGCCCCTCCCCTCTCCTTTGCTTCACCCTCTCCGCGCGTCAAGTACACACCGCGCGCGTATCTTCTGTGTAAATATAAATATATAAATAAATATATGCGCATCTTTCACGGAACATATGTATGTCGATATATGTGTATATTTGTCTCTCGTTCTTCACGCCCTCCTCCCTCCCTTTTCATTCACGAGGGATTAAGTATCCGCGCGCGTACAACGACGAAAGGCCGGATGCGCCGGCAGACCGAGTGAGAGAGAAAGGATAAAGGGAGAAAGAGAGTGACGGGGAGAGGATGCGGATCGAGGACTCGCGAGACAGAGAGAAAGGAGGGGGGCGGGAGAAAGAAAGAAAGAGAAAGAGAGCGAGAACGGGAAGGGAGCGGGAGATCTCCGAGAAAGTCCGATCGGTAAAAGAGGAAAAAGGAGGCTGCCGAGGCCGAAGAGAGAGGGGCGACGCCACAGTGAGGCAGAGGGAAAGAGAAAGAGAGAGAGAGAGAGGGGGGGGGAGAAAGAGAAAGAGAGAGGGAAAGAGAGAGAAAGAGAGAAAGAAAGGAGAAGGGAGAGGGATGCAAAGACCCTCCGCTCACTGTGGGAATTTGTAATTGCGCCTTCTCCTGCGCGGCAAGGGCGTCGGGGAGACGCAGGGGAGGGCGCAGAGGGGATTTTGGGTTAGGGCAGGGATGCGTCTCGGGGGGGAAGTGATTGTCTATTACAAGCACGGAAATGCGCGGGGCATACGGAATGTATCACGGTAGAAACGGGCGCGAGGAGATCGCCTCGGGTCGGAAAGCTTAAAGTCCCCTCCCCCCCCCCTTCTCTAACTCTTGGCCGCGCCACTGCCGATTGATGACGTCAGAAGCGAGACAATAGACGCCGGAGATGATTGCAAAGTGCGTTGAGATGGAGAGATACGCCCGTAAAATGGCAAACTCTCAGTCGACAGAGCTGTAAAATAGTTCTAACATACTTCGCTCGATCGATCGCGGATGCCATTTTGTGGACATCTATTCATCTCTCGACGTGTTTTGCAAGAATTTCCAGAACGTATCTCCTCGCTCCCTCGACTCGTAATTCAACATGGCCACGGCGAGGGAACACGGGAGCCTTAATAAGGCGCAACACGTTCCCTCTCGGCCACACGTCGCTCTTTCTCTCTTCCCCCCTTCTCTGTCTCTCTCGTTACGAATTCTTCCTCCTTCCCGCCGGGAGTTTGTTTACGCGACTCACGATGAGAATTCCCTGACCTCCGCCGATGAGCCATCCTCGTAGTCTCGATTTTATTCGGGAAGAATAACATCGCGAGAGAATCTCCCCAACAAGAGAGAGAGAGAGAGAGAGACGGTGACGCTAATTGCGCGGCGAGGGTGCAACGACCTCGTGAAAAGTGGACTGCGGTTCAGGCGTGTATATGCGTTTCAATTAATCTTACGCGGGGTATAAATCAGCGGCCTTACGAATGGCCATTAGTTGGCCTGAATTAACTCTCGCGATTGGAGGATCTAGGACGTGCCGCGTCTCTTCCGCCGTTGCATCGCGGAAACACGTCCGCGACTTTGCTCCGCGAATCCGCGAAGCGGTCTTTTCGGTCGCGCCGCCGCCGCACAGTTATCCGCGATAACCTGAGGATCGGTTATCGCGCGGTACCGTAACACCGCGCGCCAGCACCACCGACGAGGAGGCCGCCTCTCTCATCCACAGGCGCGCGCGTCCTTTGTTCCTAACAATCATCGATCATGCGCCACGGAGCTGAGAGAGCGCGTACTCGCGTAAATCAACGATCATTCGGTCCGGCCGCCGCGCCGGCGGCGGCGACGGCGGCGGCGGCGATTTAACACAGCGGCGGGGGGAGGGTCCACGATGACCCGACGGGCGATGCGTTAAGACTGCCGCTCCGCTTAATCCGTATATTTTTCATAAGCCGTCCACGGCTCGCCATTGTGTGTAAATATGTGGGGTGATATTTTCTCGCGTCTTTCTCGCGGACGTAACACAACTCCCAACGCGCGCGTACTCGCTCGCCGCGCGTACGGCGAGTGTTAATAAATCTCGCCGAGGGGGAGAACGGGAGGGAGGTAGGGGAAGGAACGCGAAGGAAGAAACGAGCGGAGAGGAGAGCAACCGCGCAACGCATGCCACCGCACACGAAGGGAGCCGCAGAGAGGCGGCGTCGTTTGCGTTCGTTCGATCGGTTCATTAACGTCCGCCGCTGATTCCGATGGAGGAGTTTCGCGACGCGGCGCGGCGCGGCGCGGCGCGCACCGTCACCGCACTCTCGACACTCGAGCGATCCGCGAACCGGCGGAATTTCGCGGCATAAAAGAGAGACACGAGTGTTAATCGAGCGTGCGAGCGAGATCACGTGCCGCAAATGTTTAGCCGGTGGCCGGCATCTGGCGATACGCCGAGCACATGCAAATTGATCTCCGCGAAGATATATCGAGGCGACCACATCTGCAACGTCCTGTAACGTCCTGTTTGCAACGGCGCGACGTAAATGGTGACGCTGCGAAGTAACGTGTAGCTGACGATCGGGGGGGAGGGGGGAGAGATGTCTCAATCGGCGGCGCTTTTTCTTCGTCGATCGGTCGGTACGGATTTACATTTGTCTCGGACGTATTTTTGCTGCGGATTTGATATCATATATATTATTCGCGCGATTATTGCGCGAGTTTTGAATGAAAATTAAAAGCCGCGGTGAAACCTTAGGTAACAATCGCGGAAAGCCATAAGTGATATTTTCCGAGAGTGATTCGCTAAAATGTGCGAAACGGTGCACTAACCAGACAAAGAAGAAGAAGAAGAAGAAGAAGAAGAAGAAGAAGAAGAAGAAGAAGAACGGCAACGGAGAAAAAAAGACGGAGAAAAGCGTGGCGGGTGGGCGCGAGTCACGCGATGCCCACGATTTTAGAGAAGGAACGGCCGAGCTCGATGGAAAATAAATAACCTCCTGGCAGGCCGTCCGGTTCTACGCGCAGGAAAAATTCAAGCAGTATCCCCCGACATCGCGGCGGATGAATTAACATTCCCCCTCGTTGGCTTATCGCCGGCAATCGTCCGGCTTCACGCGCCGCGCCGATCATGCCGATCGTAACTTTGGAGAGCGCTATCGTGCGAGCCGAACGGGCAATAATAAGCCGCTTTACGCTATGCTCGATACGCGGCCGGGTATGCATATGAATGAGCTCTCAATGAACGCAGCCATCAAGAAAAGGGGCGAAGAAGGAGCAGGTTTCGAGGCGCATCTCGCGGCGATTACGTACTTACGAGAAGTCCGACCGCGAATCGAAAGGAGGGAATCGTGGCAGGGCAGGGGGGTAACGAGCGCGCCATAAGGTCGCCCGAAGGCGCGGGGGACGAGCGCTGTGAAATTATGCGGGGCGACACGTTGTTGTTGTGGGATCATGCGGGAAAATGCGAGGAAAAATGAGGAGGAGAGAGAGAGAGAGAGAGAGAGAGAGAGAGAGAGAGAGACACGTCAGGAGCGCGCGCGCTCTCTCGACTCTCAACGACTCGCTAACATGAAAGGAATGAGAGCGCGCTTAATGGCGGTTCGCACGGAGACTTATTCGAGAAACCGGCGGATCTCCCCTGGGTGGCAATCGTTTCGGGAAAATCGGTCGCGTTACGCGCGGCGAAAATTTCGCTGCGTTCCGCTTAGGGTTAGAGTCTTCATTTTCGAATGGTGTTTTATTATTCCGATAATGAGAGAGTGATTAGCGCGTTGGAATCATTTTTATTCCTCCGTCCGTTGTCCCTCTTCTTGCTCCTCTCGCGATTAATTTCTCATTAGAGCCGCACAGTTTTGCCGTCCGACGTCGTCGGCGGCGGACGACAATGCTCTCGACCGTCACGGTCGATTCGATTCGTGAGAAAACTCGGAAAGGGTCCTGGCCGCTCTCCTTTTCTTCGTTTTCGACCTCCTTGTCGAAAGGGGATCGGCGGATCGTGGGGAAAATTCGCGGATTCGGGTGTGAGTGACATGTGTCACGGGTGGCGCATCGAGAGAGAGAGAGAGAGAGAGAGAGAGAGGGAGAGGGAGAGGGAGGGAGACCGACGCGTATACCCTTGGGATCAGGTCTAAAGTTAGGCCACTTTTTTCCGCTAGTTACACACACGCGGGAGAGACACACGGGGAGTCGGTCGTCGGCATTGTAATCGTTCTAATACCGTTCGAATCGTCTCTTCTCGCCGGCGCGGCGCCGGTTAAGCTGGGAATACAGACACGATTCCGGCGACACACAATGTCGCGTAATTGCGAGCGCGCGCGCGCGCGAGAGAGAGAGAGAGAGAGAGAGAGAGAGAGAGAGAGAGAGAGAGAGAGAGAGACGACGGCCGCTGAGAACTCGGCACTTCCCATCGCCTCGGCACGCATGTCTCGCGTACGCGCGCCTCATTACAACGTAACGCCGCGCGCAGGTACGAACAAAACGCGACGCTCCTGCGAAAAGAATTCGCGACTTTGACTTGAGACGCACACACGCTGCGCATCATTCGCACATTTGCTGTCGCAGAGAGAGAGAGAGAGAGAGAGAGAGCAATCTCGATGTTAATCGCTCGGTCCGCACGTGAACGACGTTAATGGAAAATAACAAGCGGTCGTTTCCTCGCCCTTCCCCCCGCCCTCTCCCTGCCGTCTCACTTCCTGCTCCTGGTTTGCGTTGCGATCAGTTCCTCCGTGCATGCGGCCATCAACGAGTGTACACCATTATAAATCTCGGGGCGCCCTCGAGGAAACCCTCGTCGTCGGCGGCAAATAAATACAAGTGGCGCAGGGGTTAACCTCCCTCGCGACGCGACATCGGCAAGACGGTTTGCAGGAAAGAGGGGAAAAAAAGAAAAAGAGCGCGGGGCGATTCGTCGGTGGCTTGTTAAGGGGGTCGCGTGCGGCTCTCCTGTCCGCGCACCGAAAGTCTCTCGTCCTCGCTTCCTCGATTGTCGCTTCACCTTGTCGCGCGTGATTCTCCCTTGATTTGTCTCTCTCCGCGACGGCGGTCCGCGTATTGACGACGCAC